>NC_087203.1:68149349-68232598 GCF_015104395.2 Macrobrachium nipponense | reverse complement strand
TGGCGACTTTGCTCTTCCCAGCCGGAAAATCTGCCGGATACGTCGATCCAAAAGTAGCGGCACCGATTATCAAATCAATCCAAGACTCAGTTATTGAACAGCAAGAGGCGGAATTGCCGGACCCATGGACTAGAGGAAGTACTCACTTGAAGTGGTTGAGGATTTGCCCGTTACACTAGGCACGGGTACAGGTAACAGTGTTAATGAGGCTAGCTTAGTTAGTCACCGGGATCTTTCCTTGAGTGACTCTGATTCTTCCTCTCCTTCTACTTCCAATTCCTTCATGGGTTTCACAGGAGGTTTGCCCCCTCCCAGGTTGCACTCCTTTTCTGTGATTCCTAAACTAAAGTAAAAAACCTGCGGGTAAAACCTTGCTTAAAGGCAGATCAGAGACAATGCCAAGGCCTGGGCAGTCACCAGAGGTTCATACACATATTAAAACTAAAATAAAGTCGCTTTCCAAACCTTCAATCCCAAGGTCTCAAGGAGGGAATTCTTCCTATCGCCCTATTCCAGTCCATTCCATTAACTTCTAGGACCGGATACCTCATAAGGTACCGCAAGAGGGACAGGATGATTCTCCTTCCGTTGACCAAGACCAGTTCAACACAAATATTCTAAATCAGGTCAGTAGCCTTGTAGCTTACTCAGCTCAGTTGCAGCAAGGTTTGAAGAAGTGTTTAGCAGGTTAGGTGCTCAGGACTCCCTGATTGCAGGTCTCAGACAGGAGTCGGCAGTTTTCGGCCCCCCCCTTCTAGTAGCTTGATGCAAGCTCAGAGCATGCCTGACGGGTCCGCGCTCCCTCCTTTCCACCCCGGTAATCCCTGGAGGGTGGCTAACTTCGCTCCGTTTGTCAATGGGATGTTGACTAATAGAAGGTTGCGGCACACGTAGGCTCGAGGATTTAGAGTTTTTCCCGAAGGTTTACAGCCTCCATTTATAGGCTATGTTAGGCTTACGGAGGCTGCTCTGGTTAGAGAGGATAAGGTCCCCAAGGAGACTGTTATCCTTTCTAGAGATCAGGCTCAGCAAACATGGATACGGAGCCTAGAAGAGTGGGACTGCTCAAATACTAGAGTAACAGCTTTTAAAAGTCCTTTCACCATGTTTACAACTGATTGTCGGGAATCCCTTACCTTTTACATCAAAGGTAGCAGAACTTACACTCCAGGCAGTGACTCGGGAAGAGCCCATGCCCCAGCTTAGGGAGACAGATCCCACATCTTTACTACTCCCAGGTAGGGAGGATTTGTGGGAGAATTTGCCAGCTACGTTCTCGGTAGGCAAGCTGAAGCCAGATTGTGCAATCACCTTCTTTAGTGAACGCCTTCCTAGGCTGTCAGACGCATTAATCCAAGCCGAATTTGACGCTAAGACACGTCTCGCAAGGTCTCTTAACTCCCTAGTGATGACAGAGACGGCGGCTCGGGAGTACGCTCAGGAGCTGCTGTTTAAGGTCATTGCGAAGTCGTTACTTTTAAGCATGCAATTGTGACTTGTACGACTTTGCGATTGCTAGGAGAAATTGCAGGAAGCATGTTCTATCTGAGGCTACGATCAGGCACGAACCCAACAAGCTTCTAGCTTCCTCAATCTGGGGTGCAGATCTCTTCCCAGCTTCAGCAGTAACCGAGGTTCAGAGCGAGGCATCACGTCTTAACCAAAGCATCAGGTTGCGTTGGGGAATCCCTTTCAAAAGGAAATCAGAGTCTTCTTCCTCCAGTTTTAGGGCTAGGAAGAGGCAAAGGAAGTTCCAACCTTTCCAAGTCCCGCAACAGCATCCTGTGCTACAAGCTGTTCCAATTCAACAGGTATCCCAGCCTTCGACTTCTAAGGCTCAGCCTCAGCAACAGCATCAATTTGTCTTCCTTTCGCCGCCGTCTAACCAACAGGTCTCCTCACAGTATTCAGTGTCGCCCCGCTTTTAACCCGGTCTATGAGAGTCGGGCATTTCACCCCATTTACCAGAGTTGCTAGGGTGGCAGGGCTAGAGGATCCTTTCGCCAGAGCGGAGGAGCCAGAGCCCAAGGGCGAGCTAGAGGTGCAAGGTCAGGCAGAGGATCCCCCCGGCCTTCATCATCTCAATGAAGTTTCTCAGGTAGGCGGCAGGCTGTACCTCTTTCGTCATCGTTGGGGGCTTCAGCAGTTGGGCAAAAAGCATAGTATCCAGAGGCCTAGGCTGGAGTTGGATCAAAGGTCCTCCTCCACCCATCACCTTCTATCAGGAACCAACGCAGGAATTGATGGATTACTCCAAGGACCTTCTCCAGAAGGGAGCAATCTCCAGGATGAAGAACTTGAAATTTCAGGTCGTCTATTCAGCGTCCCAAAGAAAGGGACCCGACAAAAGAAGGGTGATCTTAGACTTGTCCCGTCTAAACTTGTACATTCGTTGCGACAAGTTCAAAAATGCTGACCATCTCTCAGGTGCGGACCTTACTTCCCCGTGGGGCCGTCACCACCTCTATAGATCTTACAGACCGCTACTATCATGTCCCGATAGCTCGGCACTTCCGACCATTCCTCGGCTTCAAACTAGGGAAAGAAGCCTACTCCTTCAAAGTAATGCCCTTCAGGCTAAATTATAGCACCAAGGTTTTCCCGAAACTGGCGGAGGCAGTGGTGCAGGAGCTAAGATCCCAGGGTATATTGGTGGTGGCGTACCTAGACGATTGGCTAATCTGGGAGATGGACAAAGGCAAATGTATGAAAGCACGGACAAGGTCATGTCTTTCCTGGAATATTTAGGGTTCAAGATCAACAGGACCAAGTCCCGGTTGACTCCGGAGTCCAAGTTCCAGTGGCTAGGGATTCATTGGGACTTGGATTCTCACACTCTTTCCATTCCAAGCAGGAAAGAGAAAGGAGATTGCCAAGGCAACAAGACAATTCTTAAAGTGCAAAGAGACTTCGAGAAGAATCAGGAGAGGATCCTAGCTCGCTCCAGTTTGCCGCCTCAGTCACGGACGTTCTGTTGAAAGCCAAGCTCAAGGACATCAATCGAGTTTGGCGTTCGAAGGCAAATGCCAAAGTGTCGGGACAAGTTCGCCCGGATACCTCTGATTCTCAGAAAACGCCTGCGCCCATGGACAAAGGCCGCCAACCTAGCCAAGGAGTTACCGTTGCAGTTTCCTCCCCCGTCCCCCGTCCCTAGTGGTGCATACGGACGCATCGCTGACAGGTTGGGGAGGTTATTCACAGCACGAGAAGGTTCAGGGAACTTGGTCACCTCACTTCCAAACACTTCACATCAACATTCTGGAAGCTATGGCAGTGTTTCTGACTTTAAAAAAGCTCCGTCCTCCAAAGAAGACTCATATCAGGTTGGTCCTCGACAGTGCAGTAGTAGTACACTGTATAAACAGAGGTGGTTCAAAGTCAAGTCATGTGAACCACATGATGATAGCAATCTTTTCTCTACCAGCCAGAACACCTGGCATCTGTCGGCTACTCACCTGGCAGGAGTCCACAATGTAGTGCAGACGCCCTGTCTCGGTCAGTCCCTCTGGAATCAGAATGGTCACTGGACCAAGAATCCTTCGAGAGGGTTTGCCAAAGAGTACCAGGTCTAGAAGTAGATCTGTTTGCCACAGAGGCAAACCACAAGCTGCCTTGTTACGTAGTCCCCCAATCTGGACCCTCTGGGCATACGCTAACGGACGCCCTGAGCATAGATTGGAACCAGTGGACGAAGATCTATTTATTCCCTCCAGTGAACCTTCTCCTGAAGGTGCTGCACAAGTTGAGATCCCTTCGAAGGTCAGGTGGCTCTCATAGCCCCTCACTGGCCCAAGAGCAACTGGTTTCCCCTTCTCCTGGAACTAGTCTTCGCCCTCACCCTCTCCCGGACTGAGACTATCGCAACAAGTTCAAAACAGGACTGTGTTCGATTCCTCAGTCTTCACAAAACCCTAACTTTATGGATTTCATGAAGTTTTGCAGGTAAGAGAGTAGGCGACATTGATCCACAGAACATGTTGTTTCTTGGAGTCAGACAAGAGAGAGTCTACGCTTCGCCAGTATGACTCAGCAGTTAAGAAATTGTCTTCGTTCCTCCAAGAATCAAATATCAAAGTAATGACATTGAACGTGGCCATAACCTTCTTCAGGTCTTTGTTTGAACAAGGCTTGGCAGCTGCAACAACAACAACCACTAAGTCACTCTGAAAAGATTTTTCTTCTCGGGTTTGGTATCAATCTAAAACCAACCGAGTCTTATTTCACCTCTATCCCAAGGGATCATGTGCACTCTACGGCCATTCACACCGTCGTCAGTGTCATGGTTTCTTAATGATGTTCTTAGGTTAGCCTCGGAAACAGATAACTTCAAATGTGATTACCAAACCATTTTGCGTAAAACTCTGTTCTTATTGAGTCTAGCTTCAGGTGCCAGAATATCAGAGCTGTCATCTTTATCTAGAGATGAAGCGCATATTGAGTTCCTTTCTTCGGGGGACGGTGTTGCTTTCGCCAAATAAGCAATTTCTAGCTAAGAATGAAGACCCTTGATGAGGTGGTCTCCATGGAAGATTGTCCCGCTTCCGCAGGATCCATCGTTATGTCCTGTTAAAACTCTTAAGGACTATTTATCTAGGACGTCTACCTATTCCGAAGGCCCCCTTTTCATTAGAAAAGATGGTGGTACACTATCTCTAAAAGGCATTAGGCAGCAGATTTTATATTTTATCAAGAAAGCCCAGCCCAGGGTCATTCCCCCAAGGTGCATGACATTCGGGCAATAGCACTTCAGTTAACTTCTTCAAATATATGGACTTTGATGATCTGAAGAAGTATACTGGTTGGAAGTCACCCTTGGTTTTCAAAAAGCACTACCTTAAGTCTTTAGAGGATCTAAATATCATGCAATAGCTGCAGGAAGGCCAGTGTCTCCTACTGCTGCATCATTATAGTACCGTCCTTGTGTCATATGAATCTTTCAAATATGCCAGCCTCATTAACATTTTACCTACCTCAGCAAATGCCTTAGCTATTAGAATAAGTGTATAATCGTGTATAGTTTTACGTACATACAAATTATCTGTAATTATTTTTTTATTAGTATGTGACTTGTTGCAAATGTTGCCACATGTTTTGCTATATAGTAATTTTGTAAATAAATTGTATTTTTTTTCCAATTCTAACTATTTTATTATTTCCTTTGATTTCATTAATATGATTTTTTCCTTTCAGGATAGTATAGCTTGGTGTTTCTCAGGTACAATTTCACGGAGCGACACGGCTGAGCCAGAAAGGGATTTTGATTTCGTAGTAAAAAAGAAAAATCTATTTCTGGGCGAGGAAGCCTTTGTCGCCCAGTGAAATCCCCCCCTTTTTTCCTTTTTTCCCCCCCTTGCTGTGCACCAAGCTTCTTTGCTATCGATAAGTATGACGCCGCAGTCCCCTTCAACAGGGTAGCTGGGTGTGACCTATAGGTCGGCTCCCCGTTTTCAGGGTCTTTTGATGAGGAAAAGGCATTGAGGGGTTGCTGTGGTAGTGTTTAACACTCGCCCCAGTTCTATACCGACACCTTTTATTTAGGTGAGCGAGTCAGAGACTTCTGACATGTCCAATTTAGCAGTTCTCTGGTATCATAGCAATATTTTACTAGAAATAGTGCTAAAGAGGACACATTTCACTGGGCGACACAGCTTCCTCGCCCAGAAATAGATTTTTTCCTACGTCAAAATCCCTTTTTTTTGGTTTATAGCTCTGGATGGCTTCTACGGCACTTCTTGAGTCACTAAAAATCACAAAATTATTTAGTGATGTTTCTTTAATTATTCTTATGGCCGAGGCAATTGCGCAAAGCTCCGCTGTGAATATTGAAGCTGTATTGGGTAGATTGATTGATTGATTGATTGTGAGTTATCTGGCGTCACAACTACCGACGCCAAATCTAAATGTGATCTTTTAACTTTATATATTATTACAACAAATTCAAATAACTATCTTTTAGAGAGATATAATTTGATTTAAAAAAAAATAAATTAAATTTCTGATAAAAATATAAATAATATTCCGATAAAAAGAATTGTGATTGATCACATAACAGTAAAACTATTAAAAAGAAAAAAAAAGGAAATGTATATACTAAGACAGCACAGCTGTCAGATATATTTGAGAGAGCAGCTTCTTTGATAAAAGAGATAATGTTATTAATACATGCGCTTTCTCCCAACAGTTTTGCCATGCTATAATACCCCCTGCTCCACTACTATAACCTAAAAAAACGATTCCTAAGTTCCACCAGACTGGGACACTCACCAGCAAATGCCTAACGGTTAGTGGATTATTATTGTATTAATTAAAGTAGTTTTAACCAGACCACTGAGCTGACTTTCAGCTCTCATAGGGCTGGCCCGAAGGTTAGATAAAATTAAAAAAAACCATGTCTAGGCCAGAGGCAAAGCTCTGGCACCGAAGTGTTTTCTCTGTGTGATGACGAATGAGTGAAAATTAAACTAAAACTGCACAAAGGCACACACTCACACAGGAACACATGCACACTATAAATACATTTACTCATATATCCATATTTTCATAAAAAATAAAATCAGAATAAGTTAAGTAACATTTAAAAGTTTTGTTTTAAAAAATTCATTAGTCTAATAATTTTCGTATTTTCAAAGTTTACTTAGATTTATATTTTTATCAACTAAATTGCACTTCTTTAAGAACATAAAAATGGGCATGACTGAAAATGCAGAGGATTCTGACAAGATTTCTTTCATAGACTGTTTCCAAGTGTCGACAGTCGTTGCTGGTTGTACTTTGGGCATTCGCATAACACATGTTTGACAGTTATAACCTCCCTGCACTCTGCGCACTCAGGAGCTGAGCTACGTGGGCTGCTCATTAAGTGTCCATGTGTCAGACGGGTATGGCCTATACGGAGACGTGTCAGAATTACTTGTTCATGTCTTTCTCTCTGATATGATGAACTCCACTTTCCTACTTCAGGTTTTATTTGCTTCAATTTGTTATTTTCTGACTCTCATTCCAAATATGTTGCCATTTTCTTATAATACCCATTTTATGTATGTTACATAATCACTCATAGGGGAGATTCACACTTGATCTTGTCATTTGATTTGCTTCTTTGGCTGCTTTTGTCAGCCTCTTCATTTCCTTTGATCCCTACATGGGCAGGGATCCAACATATTTCTACTTTTTTCCCAATAATATCTAATTTGTGAAGTGATAATTTAATTTGTTGTACAATGTTATTTTTTGGTTTATAACTCTGGATGGCTTCTATGGCACTTCTTGAGTCACTAAAAATCACAAAATTTATTTAGTGATGTTTCTTTAATTATTCTTATGGCTGAGGCTATTGCGCAAAGCTCCGCTGTGAATATTGAAGCTGTATTGGGTAGAGAGAAAACTGATATGATCTGTCCTGGGACACTGCAGCATATCCCACTCCATGTTCCGATTTAGATCCATCTGTGTATATTGCATAATGTGGACCTTTTCGGTTTATGTGCTCTATTGTATGTTGTCTATGGTGTGATGGCGTATATAAGTATTTTTTTTGATAAATATTTCAATTGTGTGCAAGTTTTCATTTTATTCATTGTCAAGGCAGAGGTAATTTTAACTACTGGGAGGAATTTGTATATTTACATTTAGTGACTCAAACAGTCTTCTAGCTCTAATTGGAAAAGGGGGGGTGGATGATTGTTAATAAAAATATCTCTTTGTTCAAATAATTTTTTTTGTGGAGAATCGCTTGTCTTGATTCTCAAAGCACTCTTCATTATTACAAGCTCTCTATGGAGAGAGAGAGGTAGTTCACCACTTCAACCTGTAAGGAAGATGTCGGTGATGATTTAAAGGCTCCTGAACATATTCTAAGGCCCTCATTATGAACTGGGTCCAATGCTTTCAGTGTTGCGTCTGACCGCAGAGCCATACTTCGCTACCGTAATCAATTATAGACAGGACTGTTGCTTTATACAGTAAATGTACGGGTTTGTCTATCGGCTCCCCAAGTGGTGTTTGTTAATTTTCTAATTAGATTTAATGCTTTTTTACATTTTGAATTTCAGGTATGTTATGTGAGGTTTCCAGTTTAAGTGAGTATCAAACACTAAAACCTAAAAAAATTTTGCAGTTTGTCTAATTGGTATACTAAGATTTCTGATTTTTAAATCTATCACTTCACATTCTCACCTTTTATCTTTATAAAACACTACTGCTTGAGTCTTATGTATGGATAACTTAAATCCTACAGATGAGTCCATTCATTTATTTTTATTATACTTTATTAATGATGCGTTCTGCATGTTTAATACGAGAGGCTGATAATATATCGCAAAATCATCCATGTATAGGTTGCTTTTTAATTCCAGTAGGCAGATTTTTATTGATATCATTGATTGCAAGGGTAAACAGTGTGCCACTAAGGACACTTCCCTGTGGAACTCCATTTTCAAGTGGAATGTTCTTGACAATACATCATCAATTCACTTGAAAACTACGATTTGTTAAAAAATTTTGGATGAATCTAGGTAAATGGTCCACGGATGTTGTTATTTTGTAAACTTTTTAATATAGGGTACCTCCAGGTAGTATCGTAAGCCTTTTCAATGTCAAAAAAGACTGCTACAGTTATTTGCTTTCGCTCAAATCCTCTTCGTATATGGTCTTCGAGGTTAGAGAGAGAATCTAATGTCGATCTGTTGCACTGTGACCCGAACTGAGTGGGAGTCAGATTTTATTTTCTTGAATGTGCCATGTTATCGAGTATTTACCATTTTTTCTAGTAACTTGCACAACAACTTGTTAGAGAAATTGGTCTGTAGTTATTTGCATTACTTGGATCTTTTCCCGGGTTTGGGGATAGGTATTATTATTGCTTGAACGCCATTCATCAGGAAATAAATTTCTAAGCCATAAATGATTATAAAATTGCAACAAATATGTCTTCGCTAGAGGTGCTAAGTGCAGATCATCTCAAAACAAATATTTGTCACCTCCAGGAGCAGATTTATTGCTGTTAGTGAGAGCAAATTCCAACTCTTATATTAAATTTTCTATTATAATATATGGTCTATTGTTTCGAAATTTATTGTTATTAGTTCTAAATTGTTTTTTCTTTGTGCGGAAGTGGTCATCTAAATTTCTATCACTACTTACATTAGCTAAGTTTTTCTCCTATATAATTACTTATTACTTTTGGATCGAGTATTCTTTTTCCGTCTTTTAATATGCATGTCTGGGTGGTTTCACATGGGTACCATTTATTTTACGGAATTTTTCCCATATTTTTTGTATGGGAGTATTATTAGAGAGATCTGATACATATTTCCTCCATGAAATTATTCTTCCTGAATTACTTCCTTTTTAAATTTTGCTGATATTTTTGTTGTATAGAGGCTTTAACGCTTCAATTTCTAGCAACAATATAGTCATTTTTTGTAAAGTACTTTCTATATGGTAATGTTTTTATTTATTTTACTGAACTTTCTATTCAAATTATCCAATCGTCTCCCTATTGAGTGTTTTATATTTATTAATTCTGTCAGCTTTTCGGACCACCATGGAACTTTGTGTTTTGTTTGGATGGGGTTTTGATTTGGTATTGCTTTATCAGCAGCATCTTTGATGAAATTAACAAGAAACTTATTAGTTTCATTATGATCTTTCAGATATTCAAATGGCGGTATACTTCTAGTATGTATTTCATATTGTTCCCATCTGCTTTAAAAATGTTTATAGTGAGGAACATGTTTAGCTGGGTTATTTTGTAAAAAGGAAATTATATTGGGAACTGATCACCCATGTACAAGTCATCAATTGTATTCCAATCTAATTTGTCAACTATACTTGTTGAACGAGAGTTTAAGTCTACAGAGGAAAATGTTCCATGTGTTTTTGAATAATATGTGCTAACTTCATCATCATTTATACAACACATGTCATTTGAATCTATAAGTTCTTCTACTTTACTTCCTGCTCTATTTGAGTTTGAACAGTTACAGTCCCATATTGGGTTGTGAGCATTAAAATCCCCTATTATTATTATAGGTTCTTTGGCATTTTTTAACAAATTCTCCAAGTTTATCAATATCGTAATGTTTATTTGGTTGGTTGTTATAAATTATATTATAAAATTATATCGTTTTTAATTCGAATTTTAATACCTGATATTTGGAGGTCAGTAATGTTTACAGGTACTTTGTCATAACATACTTTTGTTATGTACATATATGGCTGTACCTAAATTTCCTTCTTCTTCCCGTGATGTTGATATTAAGGTATATTTACCTATTGTTGGTATTGTATTATTAACATGTGTAAACATAATATCATGGGTTCATATTCCTTTAATACCTTTGTACTTCTCCCAGGTGTAATCTGGTCTGTAGACCATTTACGTTTCCATTGTATATATTAATTATTAAAAATATTATGTTTACATCGGTCGTGTTTTGTCTTCTTTTTTTGTATTATCATCAATTTGAATTTTTTCTAAAATTTTATTTATTTACCACATTCAGTTGTTTATCTTTATAATATTTTTAAGTGCTCAATACACATACATCCTTTTTTCATGGGTGTTTAAATCGGTGGCCTCTTCTTTCTATATTTCATAAAATTTCTTATAATGTTTGTTAAGCAATCTTTTGTTATATTTTTGTTTTCATTGCACAATGCAATGAAGCAATCATTACAGCCACATATGTTGTCATGTAAATCTACTGTTTTATTTGCTCTTATTGTACCAATTATTGGTGATGGAGTAATCTCATCACCCTTGGCATAGTCACCATCATCTATGGTATTGATTCTCCTCCACTTCTTTGGTGTTTTGGATCTCTGCATCCATAGGTTTTATTATTATTTTAGGAGATAAAGGTATGTTCTTATTTTGTTTTTGTTCTTTCTTCATATCTTTGGTTTTTGGTTTGACTGATGTTTTCTCTAATTATAGTTGGTTTCTTTGTTTTTGGTGTGTTCTCTCCAAAGGTCGTTTTTTTTCTTTAATTTTCGGTACATCACAACTTCCTTCTTCCACCTCTGTGGTAGTATCTTCTTGTGTTTCTATTTGCATTAACACGTCAAATGAATTTGATAGATTATCATCCAATTCACTAGCACCTGTTTTCCTGATTCTTTACTATCTTAGTTTTTTCCTGTATATTACTAACTTCTTCAGACCTACTTTGCTGTATCTTGTTACTTCTATCTGTATGTTTTTTTTGTTTCATTACTGGTTCCTGTTATAGAAGAATATGTATGTTTCTTGGCAGGATCTTGAATTCCTCTCACTTTTAATTCTAATTTAGCCTCAGCTATAGACATGCCTGTTCTTTCTTTTAACATTTTCAATTCCGTGTTTGTATATGTAAATACATGCATTCTTTGGATCTTGCATGATGGTTCTGCTCACAGTTTACACATTGGTTCACCGCACTTCCATTTGGTGGCGTGTTCTGTAGATCCGCAGTAAGCACACACCGACCATTCCTACAATTTCTCTTTGTGTGTCCATACTTACTGCAATTTTGACACTGCAGTGGCTTTGGTATATAGGGTCTAACTCTCTATTTTGTCCTAAAATTTTATTTTTTTGAGGTAGATCTGCACCCTCAAAATTTTATTTTTGCTATTTTTACTACTTGTTTACTGCCTCTCTTACTTGTCATGTCATACACTTCGCAATCCTCAACCTTGGGGTATCTCTTTTTGAGCGAGTCTAAAAGTATTTTCTTATTAATTGGTTCGTCGTTGTTATCAGGAAGTACAATGGTACCCTGAATGCTGTTCATATTGTCATGCTTCTCCATTTTAATTTTATTAATAGAATCTATAATTTTTAAAGACAAATAGTCTTCTGACTGGCTTTTTTGTTGTGGCTTCTATAAGCCAAGTCTTCTCTCTATTTTCTGAACGACATTTCTGCCGTTGGATGTCTATTTAGTAAAAATTTTCTAATTTCAAGGCCGAAATATTTTTGTTCTGCTTCCATAGTTAGAAACCTTGACCAACTTCCCACTCCCAAAGAGGGAGTCAAAGTGAGTCAAGGTTGGTCATGCCGGTACTGAAGTTTCCTAGGTTTAGTATATGGTATTAATGTTTTAATACCAACCTGGTCTTTGGTGATCTGAGCTTCCGTTAGAATGGTCCAAATCCGTGCCAGAAGTCGTGGGATATTTTTTAAATTTTCCATAAAATAAAATTGTAAATTTCGTCCAGGATGAGGTCCCTCTCACCAAGGAGGCCCAACTGGGGGAGGAGCAATAATGTTACACAGTGGTAACTGCCCTGGGACCCTCAACCTGGATATACCCATACCCACAATGCCCTTAAGGGTCGTCAGTCCCATGAGATCGGGCCCAGCACTGCGGGCATGGCTTGACATAAAAATTTCCCCTTTCTCGCTCAATCCACGTCAGGTACTTTAGTTTTACGGGTGAAGTGGCATGCCGTCCAACTCCACCCTCCAAGTTAAAAGAGCAGTCAATTCAAATGTCCAAAATCATGCCAAGGTCGTCAACGAAAGAAGAAGAAGGGAAAGGGGAAAATTTATAAGAAGAGGACTAAAGAACGGTTAGTGGAACTAAGCATCGTCACAGAAGGGCTCATTCTCCCCATCCATCAGATAGCCATGTTATTAAACGCGTATGGCCAATACGTAATCTACCACATACAATCTCCCACTTCCTTGGTATAGGTCATATTCCAAGGGTGTGTCTGACTAGTAATTTCTTTCATTTTATTGGGGCCTACTCTGTCCCACTGAAGTACCCATAACTGCTGGATGGATTTCCATATATCATAGAATGTATCTCGATATGGAACAGGGCATTTTCTCGTACCAAAGTTTGCGCTGCTGATTTGGCTAGCTTGTCTGTCTCTTCGTTTCCCGATGTTCACATGGGCGGGAACCCAACAAAATGAAACAATGCTGCCTCTAGTTTTGGTGCAAAAAAAAAATCCACTGCCAAGATCTTCAACACCAAGGGATGATCAGTATTAAAGACTTCCAGGGACTGTAAGGCACTTTTGGAGTCACAAAATATTGTATAGCTACAAACTGGGAGTGTTGTAATATGTTTCCAGTGCTAATAGGATGCCATACAATTCAGCTGTAAAGTTTGAGGCAACAGAAGGAAGTGCACCTCTTCGGTTAAAAGATTCGCTAAAAACCCCATATCCAACGCCAGCATTGACTTAGAGCCATCAGTTAAATATAAAACTTGTATCTACATGCTCTGATACATGCTCTAAAATATGGCCCTCATTCCTCATCAGATTTATCCCTCTTGCTCCACTGAAGTACCTGCAGAATTTCACATCAGGTAACTCCAGACAGGAGTACTGGGATACACAAAGGGGATAATGGAAAATTTTTTAATATTCGTATCCTCTAAAAATATTTTTAATTCTATAGCTAAAAGGAGTGGGATACCTTGGATGACTTTCATAAAAAACCGTTAAAAATATTTTCTATTTGCCACAGCAAATGCCTGAGATTTGGGAGTCTTTGCACTCTAAACCAGTACCGAAGTAATGATGACTGGCGATAGAGTTCAAGG
The DNA here is from genome assembly GCF_015104395.2 of Macrobrachium nipponense. Lineage (NCBI taxonomy): Eukaryota > Metazoa > Arthropoda > Malacostraca > Decapoda > Palaemonidae > Macrobrachium > Macrobrachium nipponense. Next base: position 68,219,051 of record NC_087203.1, on the reverse strand, counting down.
GGCAATCTCTCCTGCATCAACTAGCATACTAGGTATTGGTGACGACCGGAAAGCTCCTGTGGCTATACGAATACCTGAATGATGCACCGAATCTAAAATTCTCAAGTTAGATGAGGAGGCTGAAGAATAACCTTCACAACCATATGACAGCTTTGACAAGATTAGGGATTTATGAAGCTTTAGTAACAGATTTCTATCAGCTCCCAACTGGTGTGAAAAGAAAGCACCTTCAAGATGTGAGAGCTTCTAGGCTCTTTGCTTTTATATGTTTAATATGGGGGACCCAAGTCAATCTACTGTCAAAAACTAGGCATAAGAATGTGCTTGTTTCTACACATGGGATTTCTACGGCCATACAAATAGAGGTCTGGGATCTGGATGCACTCCCCTGATCCGACAGAAGTTGGACAGCAGTAGTCTTGCTTACAGAGATTTTAAAACCCTGTTTCTCAGCCCACTTACTATTTTATTTATTGTTAATTGTAGCTTTCTTTCTGCTACAGTCATCTGGGTGGCAGCAAAGGATATTGACAAGTCATCACAAACAGTGTCTTTAAAACCTCTCTTGGAATGACAGCTGCAACACTGTTTATGGCCAGAGCAAAAAAGTGTTACACTGAGAACACTACCCTGGGGAACACCTTCTTCTTGGCACTTTTTCTCTGATAAAAGTACTGCCAACTTTAACTTTACAATACCTACGATGTAAAAAGGATTTCACAAATAAAGGTAATTTGCCTCGTAGACCACTATTATGCATAGTCTTCATAATCCCATGTCTCCAAGCAGTGTCATATGCCTTTTCTATATCAAAAAACACACTGTCACATGGTGTTTGCTTGGAGGCAAAGGCTTCACAGACAGAGGCTTCGAGTTGCAGTAAGATGTCCAGGGTGGAGTGCATTTTTCGAAAACCACACTGAGAGGGCGTTAGAATATTGTTGTGCTCTAGATACCACATCAGTCTTACATTTACCATTTTTTCCATCAATTTACATAAACAACATTTTAAAGCAATGGGCGGTAACTTGCTGCACAGAGAGGATCTTTTCCAGACTTAAGGAATGGTAACATGTAGCTATTCCCATATGCTAGGGTAGCTGCTTTCATCCCATATTCTATTGATAATACTTATTGTAAAAAGTTTTGTGTTCTTTGAAATGTGTTTAAACATTTCATAAGGAATCTCATCTGGACCAGGGGCAGTGTTCTTGCTCCTAGCTAAAGCAGAGTCAAATTCCCTTCAGAAAAAGGCATATTATATGATTCAGCTTTGTTTGATGAAAAGTCAAGTACCTGTTGTCTTCCATCATTCTGAAATGATGTCCTGGGGAACTATCTGATTTTTCAGAGACTCGAGCAAAGGTTCAGAAAACATATCACTAATTTCTGTGCATCAGTAACATGATTATTATTCAATTTAAGTGACTGGAGGAGGATTGGGTGTAAATTTACCCTGAATTTTTCTTATTTTCTTTCCAAATGCTACAGACTGGTGTTCTGCTGTTAATAGAGGATACATATCCGGCCCATGCTTGTCTTCTGGCAGCTTTCATGGCTTTTCGAAATCGTGCCCTACACTGTTTGTAAATTATGACATTGTCCAAGGTGGTCGATGTCTACGGCACCTGGTCAATGATGACCTGGTAGCTCGGTGTAACAACCTTAGGTCTTCTGACCACCATGGTACTGGCCGTCTCCTGAACAGTCCTTTAGTTTTGAGGAATTGAGTGTAGACCTGCAGTATGTAATGTTCCATTGAGTAGATCAATGCATCATCTACACTTGGGAAATCTTTTGCATCCCCCTCCAACTCACTCAAATCTTTGAATTTTCTCCAATTTGCTTTCTCCAAGCACCACCGTGGTGATCTCGGGATAGGTGGACCATCATTGGTGTCGATCACAATTGGAGAATGGTCACTGGTATGCCAGTCATCACTTGTTCTCCAACTAAAATCAACACTGCAGTTGGAGCTACATATTGAAAGGTCGATGCAGGAGACGGTGCCTGTCTGAATGTGGTAATGGGTAGGTTCTCCAGTATTAAGAAGACCTATATCTTCAGTTTCTATTAAAGATGCCATCATATTCCCTTTTGATTTATTTGATGTTACATCTCCCCCCCCACAATGGATGTCTACTATTGAAAGTCACCAAGTAGAAGAAATGGCTCTGGTAGTTGCTCCATCAAGTATATCAAGTTCTCTTGGGAGACATGGCTATTGGGTGGAATGTAAAGGGAACATAAAGTATATTTCCTTCTTAAATCAATTCTTACAGCCACAGCTTGAAGTGGAATATTTAGTTTCACTTGGTAGTGTGGCACATCTCGACGGATGTAGATGAGATCGCCATGATTTCCCACCTCTAAATCAAATTTAGTTCTATAGTGAACTATTCCCTAGGACAAGGGGTATATTCACCTAGCATGGTCTCCTGCAAAACATAACCCTACAGGGGAGTGTTTCATAGATCAAAAGCTTCACTTCCTCATACTTTGCTCGCATTCCCTGACAATTCCATTGAATAATGGAAGTGAAAATTTATTTATGTTTGGGACCAATATTATGGTTCCTTTTGACAAGATTGGAAGAGCTCTTTTTCCTACTAGGGGGAGGCATTTTAATGGAAGGCTTTGTTGGCCTCTTGGGTGGAGTTATTGCCTTCATAGAGCCAACATCTTTTCCTTCAGTGTCCTTGACACTGAAGGGTTTTTTAGTTTCTTTACTCTCCATGTCTGTCGAGACGGAGAAAGAAGAGGTGTTCTCTAAAGAGACCACCTCGAGTCTTTGAATTGCTGGCAGTAGCCAGCTCTGCCTCTAATGAGGCAGAAGTACCAGCGAGGACTGGCACCAGGGGACCAGCATCTGCTGGTTTGTCCTCCAAAGAGGAGTTGGCACCAACAGAAGCTGGCACCAGACCAGCAACCACTGGCCTTGCCTCCAATGAGGCAGATGGTGGAGGGTGTATTTTCAACTGGCACTTCAATTTTTTCCAATTCCATACTAGGGCCTTTCTTGTTGGTTCTAGTGAACCTTGTCTTTACTTTTCTCATCATCAATTGACTCTAATGATTCAGTTAGCTGTCTCTTTAATGATTCTTTATTTGATTCTACATTTGTGCTCCTAACTTGGGTGTTTTTATTTGTCTCTTTCTTTTGGTTTCTTAATTTTGCTACTACAGTAGCAAAAACTTAGACCGGGTCTTACAATCTTTGCTTTGGCCCTCTCTCGTGCTTCCTTAAATGTTGTTTTCTTTCTATTACTCTAATGGCTTGGATTTACTTTTCTAGTAAATTATATCCATAAACACTGACTGCTGAGACGATGATGCATGTCCCTCACCACAGTGAACACATTTAGGTTCCCTGGTGCACCATTCCATGCTCATCCTCTCCACAGTTGACACAGACTGCAGGCTTTTCTTACAATTTGGATCGGCATGATTGTAGGGTGTGTCCAAAATGGTGGCAATGGAAACACCTTCTGGGTCTCGGGATGTACTGCTTTACCTTAACCTATACCAGCTGCAAAGACACATTCCGGAAGTCTTAAGGTGTCAAAAGTTAATATTAAGGTAGGCTGAGGTATTCTGCTATTATCAACCTTCTTTGACATCCTGTCCACCTTTATTACACCCTGGTCTTTTAATTCTGTTAAAAGTCTCTCCTCAGAGAAAGCCATCAACTGAGGGGCATAAATCAAGCCCTTGCTGGAGTTCAGGCTGGAGTGGGGAGTACACTCACCGTAACTCCCGCAAGGTCTGACAATCCCATCACTTGATACTTTCCTCTGGGGAGATGCTTTCTACAAGGAGCATGTTTCCATTCTGCGGCGTTATTTTTGGCTGTCTACCACAACATTTCACGATTTCCCCTATGCACTTGAAAAATGTCTATATTGTCACCTTCTAGCTTCAAATTAAGGTATTCATTAAAGGAATTGGGTACAAAGACCCCAGGAGCTATTTCATATTTAATTATTTTTCATCATGGCAAATGGTTTCAGTGTGACAATACTGGAACCAGATGCTTTTTGTTTAGTCCTGGCTGTATTATATTTACTCGCATTGCTTTGGGTCGTCAACTGTGTCCGTCTGTCATTCGACCCCAGGGATACCTTACACTGATCCTGGGGACCGACCATGGAAAATTGATGTTTGGGTTCCGTAGACAAGTCCTTTGATGAAAGCATAGGGTCGTCAACAGAAATAGGGGGGGTTGCCATAAAACGTAAAATACATAGTTCATCCAGATATTCCCCATACCCACCATGGAGTCACACTTAGAGGACGGGTCATCCCTTTAATTAGGGTCGTCCTAGGGGTAATTACTGGATATACACCCTATCCCCAGTGCTAAGGCGTCATGATGTCCGTCGAGATCAGACCCGGCATTGAGGATAGGGTTTGACATTAAACTACTTTCCCCTCGCTCGACCACGTCAGGTACTAGAGTTCTACGAGGTGAGGTGGCATGCCGTCCATCCTCACCCTCCTTCAAATCCCAAGATTTAGACTAAATCATGTCCAAAACCAAGCCAATAGTCGTCATCATAGAATCCATACCTTATAGGGGGAGGAAGGCAGAAAGATGAAATGTTTTTAGTAGAAGAAAAAGGGCTGACTTATTTCGTTGGATCAAGAGCTGGGCACCAAGGCCCAGCGAGAAAGCAGTTCCCACCAGGCATCAGGGCCCAGCTGCTGAACCCTAAGCCCCCCATCCTCGGCAAGGCTTCAGCATCTGGGGGGTATTATTTGAGAGATCTGATATGTATCTCCTCCAAGAAATTATTCTTCCTTGAATTACTTCCTTTTTAAATTTTGCAGATATTTTGTTATATACAGGTTTTAAAGTATCAATTTCTAGCAATAATATAGTCATTTTTTGCAAAGTTCCTTCTAATATTGGAAATTTTGTATTTATTTTAGTGAATTTTTTATTCAAATTATCTAATCGTCTCCCTATTGAGTGTTTTGTATTTATTAATTCTGTTAGTCTATCAGACCACCATGGAACTGTGTGTTTTGTTGGATGGGGTTTGGTCTTTGGTATTGATTTATCTGCAGCATTTTTTATGAAACCAACTACAAATTTATTAGTTTCATTGTGGTCTTTGAAATATTCAAATGGTGGGATATTTTGAGTATGCTTTTTATATTGTTCCCAATCTGCTTTAAAAATGTTATAATGAGGAATATGTTTTACAGGACTATTATGCAATAAGGAAATTAATATTGGAAAATGATCACTGGTGTGCAAATCATCAACTGTATTCCAATCCAATCTGTCAACTATGCTTGTTGAACATAGAGTTAAGTCCACCGATGATAAAGTCCCATGTGTTCTTGAAAAATATGTGGATATTTCATCATCATTTATATAGCAAATGTCGTTTGAATCAATTAAATCTTCTATTTTACTCCCTGCTTTATTTAATTTTGAGTTTGTGCACTTACAGTCCCATATTGGGCTATGAGCATTAAAATCCACCTTACTATTAATGTAGGTTCCTGTTTTAGTATTGGTTGTTTAATAAATCTTTAAGTTTATCAATGTCATAGTTTTTATTTGGTTGGTTTGTGATAAATTATAAATCACATAATTATCATTTTTTATTTGTATTTTAATACTTGATATTTGCAAGTTGGTAAAGTTTATAAGTACTTTGTCATAACATACTTTGTTATATACATATATAGCAGTACCTAGATTTCCTTCTTCCTCTCTAGATGCAGATACTAAGGTATACTTACCTATAGTTGGTATTGTTTTATTGACATGCTGTAAACATAATACCATAAGTTCATATTCCTTAAGTAATCGTTGCAATTCTCCCAAATGTAATCTGGTCTGGAGGCCATTTACGTTCCATTGTATAATGTAATTGTTGAAAATATTATGTTGGTGTGCTATTTTCTTTTTGTGGATCATCAATTTGCATTTTTTCTAAAATTTTATTTACTACATTTATTTGTTTTTCTTTATAAGATATTAGATGTCCAATGCACAGACAGCCTTTTCCGTGAGTGTCCAAACTAGTAGTCTCTCTACTTCTACATTTTATAAAATTTTTTATTGTGTTCGTTAAACTGTCTTTTGTTATATTTCTGTTTTTGTTGCATAATTCTATGAAACATTTATTACATCCACATGTGATTTTGTGTGGTGTTCTTTTTTTCAATTGCTTTTGCTGCACCTATTATTGGTGATGGAGTAATCTCTTCTCCCATCACGTAATTATTTTTGTCTATGGTTTGTTCCTGAGCTGTTTCTTTGATGTTCTGGGTTGTTGCTTCCATTGGTTTTATTACTATTTTAGGAGACAATGGGATATTCTTATTTCTTGGTTTGTGCTCTTTCGTTGGGTAGTTCGTCTTTGCTTTAACAGACAATTCTCTAATGATTGTTGGTTTTTTGGTTTTGGGCGGAGTCCTCTCCAGGGGCCTCTTTTTATCTTTAGCTTCTAGTTCATTATAACTTTCTTCTAACATTTCAGTGATACATGTATCATCTTGAGATTCTATTTCTTTTAATATCTCAAAAGAATTTGAACAAATATTTGTGCATGTTTCTTGGTTTTTTGCTATACTGTTCTCTTTATGCAAAGTGATTATTTTTCCTTCCGTTTTTTCTGTTAGGGTTTTAATATTCTTATCCTTTTCCATTTTTGTATCATTGTTTGAAATTATAGTAGAAAACATTTGTTTCCTAGCAGGATCATACATTCCTCTGACTTTTAATTCTAACTTGGCTTTCTTTATGGGCATTCCTGTTCTTTCTTGAAGTAATTTTAATTCTGTGTTGTATATATAATACATACACTCTTTAGATCTTGCATGGTGATTTTGCCCGCAGTTCACACACTTTGGCTCACCGCACTTCCACTGTGTGGAATGTTCGTTAGATCCACATATGCACATACCGCTGTATTACGGCAGTTTTTCTTTGTATGTCCATATTTGCTACAGTTTTGGCACTGTAGTGGTTTTGGAATGTACGGTCTAAGTTCTCTGCTTTGGCCCATAATCTTAATTTTTAAAGGTAATTCTTGGCCGTCAAATTTTATTTTTGCTATTCTGAGAGTTTTTCCATTACTTCTTCTACTGTTTATGTTGTAAATTTCGCAATCTTGGACATTATTATATCTCTTTTTAAGGGAATCTAGCAATATATTTTTTTCTAAAGGTTCTTCATCATCAGGGAGTACAATGGTACCCTGTACACTGTTCATGTTGTCATGTTTTTTTATATGTACATTTTTATTATCAATATTTTTTATTGTTAAGTAATTTTCTGATTGGCTTCTAGTTGTGGTTTCAATCAACCACGTTTGGTCTTTTATTAGTCGGAATGACTTTCGCAGTTGAATGTCGATTCAACAAAAAGTTTTCCAATTCAATGCCGATTATTTCTATTTTAGGTTTCCATAGTAAGGAATCTTGACCAACTTCCACTACCAAAGGAGGGAGTCGAAATGGGTCAAGGTTGGGTCAACCACGATATTTGTTTTTCTTGCTGGTCTATATGGTATCCAAGTTTTGATACCATCCAGCTCTTCTCTAACTGGGGTGTCTTGGGGATAATCCGTTGCCGTGCCAGAAGTCATAGTGGGGTTTGTTGTAGTTTCCATAGAATAATGATAATATATTTTCGTCCAGGATGAGGTCCCTCTCACCAGGGAGGCCCAACTGGGGGAGGAGCAATATTGTTACATAGTGGTAACTACCCTGGGACACTCACCTGGATATACGCCATACCCACAGTGCCTTATTGGTCGTCAGTCCCATTGAGATCGGACCCAGCACTGTGGGCATGGCTTGACATAAAAATTTCCCCTCGCTCGACCACGTCAGGTACTCTAGTTTTACGGGTGGAGTGGCATGCCGTCCAACTCCACCCTCCATCAAGTTAAAAGAGCAGTCAATTCAATAGTCCAAAACCTTGCCAAGGTCGTCAACGAAAGAAGAAGAAGGGAAGGGTGAAAATTTATAAGAGGAGGAGTAAAGGAGTTAAAGGTCCCAATGTTTAGTTGGATCCACAGCAGAGAGTGTAGGTGTAAAGGGGCATACTCTCTCTGCAGTGGATCCCTAAGCCCCCCACCTCGTCAAGGAGTTGGGATCAGGGGGCTGAGTAGGAATAGCCTGACATATTCAGGCATAAATTTCTCTTCACATCTAGTAGTTCCAAGATCATATTCTGTACCCCTGCCAGTAAAAAGGAATGTTGATCAACTTCCAATTCACCATCCTGGTTACACCAAAACATTCCTACATAGCCTGATGTTATTGGTTTTGCTTCCGGTGGAAGATATTCCAGGAAAATGAAATTACAATACCGTAAACAGGTGTAATAAAGGCCAAACTTCATAAAACACCAACAATCGCCTAGCCACAATGGCAGCAAGGAGAATTCTGACAAGAGCTAAAACATTCAAAACACACCTGGTGGAGAACAGGTAAACTAGACAGTCATCCAGGCAGGCATTCGATTTTTTTTGTTTGAATGCCGACTTGCCTAATTAGCGGGGAGATATAGCTAAATTTAACAGTAGGTAAGATTCATCTCAAATAAATTATATTAACAATGAATTCCTTCACCGAGTTGAGGACCCAATTAACGAGACTAACCTGCGTCGGAGGTGGAGCCACAGGCATTCGAGTAAGTTCAGATAGTTTGTTCTCTAGGCCCCTGATCTGTTTTCTTGTTTTAGGAACACTGCTTTAAACTTTTTTGCTTCTGACTGCAATTCATCTATTTTCTTCCGAAGATCATCGTTGATTTTGCAAACCTGAAAAATTCAATGAATGAAGAACTTACACATATTCAAGGAATTTCATTCTCAGTTTAGATTTCAAGCAACTGAATTATTAACATTCTTAACTCTAACAGGACTGGCCAGAATAATTTGTTCCTGATGAAATAAGTTAAGATCTTATTTTATATTTTGCAACTCCTTGAAAGTTTAATGATTAAATTAAGTGAAAATGTTAAAGATTTTCACAAAATTTCTTTCAAAGATTTCTTTCAATGACTGATGTACTGTGTTGCTCACTTGAAGTTGTCCAATCACTGAAGATATTTTTGAATTCTAAGTGTTCTGAACTTCTATAACAAGGGACTGGGTCATGTTGGTTTAACATATAGTATACACTTGATCAGATAAATGTGAACAATTCAAAGACAGGATAATATCACTTCAATATGGAGTCCTTTTTAGGAATGATAACATTCCTTCAATATATAGTTCTTTTTTTGAATGAGCAGCAGCACAATTCCACATTTAACAATTGATTTGATCTGTTTTACCATTGTCAGATTCATTATTCCACAAGTCCTGCCATTTACTAAAGATAGGTTTAAGAGATAATAACAAATATTTGCAAATCTTTGAATTCCTCTTTGTGATAGCAGCTTTGACTGCCTTAATCACATATTTCCTTTACCGCCTGGAAGAGCTAGGACCGATCATATTTCGATATCTAATACTCCCTTCATGTAATTTGTGGAATAAAAACTTTAAATACTAAACACAAGGATTTCTAAGACAAAAATTCCCAAGTCACTGAAAATGACAAATTCCTATGGTGCCGTGTTATAATAATTTTAATATACAGACAATTCTGCTGTGAAATAGATACAAAGGCAAACTATTACAGGCGGGGGTTCCGTTCTTGAGACGCGTCGTGAGCCGAAAATCGTCGTCAAGCCGGAAACATCGTCAAAAATCCTAACCGAAAAACCTTACTTTTAATGCTTTGGGTGCATTGAAAACTATGTAAACTGCATTCTTATGGCAGGTTTTTTCATCAAAAAAACCTTCAAATATTGATTATTTTGCATTTTTGGTGTCATATTTCATCTGCCAGATGAGCGTTGTAGGCGTCGTAACCCTGGAACATACGTCGTAACCCTGGAACATGCGTCGTAACCCTGGAAATAATGTCTGATGAATATAATTGAAAAGCGTCGTAACCTCGGAACGTCGTAAGCCGAGACCGTCATAACCCGGGACTGCCTGTATATCTGGATAAACATAACAAACTAGCAAACTCTGTGACTTTCTCTGATGCCTCTGAAGATACTGCAGTAGCCTTGCTTTCCTCTTCTGATTTCACTTTTCCTGTAGGAGGCATCTTGTCATGAATATTGGTTTTCTTTTTGGTTAGCGTGAGTTCAACCTTCTGCGTTGCTTGAATGCCATCTAAAAATGGAAATGCTACCTATAATAATATATATCAAATAGTTTTCTCACAATATTCACAACCTTTGGATAAAATACAGGTAGCTGCAATGAACTATTATTCCTTAATGATACTTTTACATCTGAATACTACATGGTCATGAGCATTTTCTGAAAGACTTCCACATACAGTATGTTACAGATAACTAAGCACAAACAAGGTAGACAAATTATGAACATAGAGAGGTAATTATTGACACTTCTTCAAACTACATGATACTACACTGAGAACGTAAACCTCTGGCTACATAATATCAATAGCTTCTGAATACCCAAAGGGATAGCTTCACTTTGGCCTCAAGGATGGATTTTTCCCCTTTTTGGTTTGTTTTCTTTTTTATGTCTCTCTCGCATAACATAAAAGTACTCTTGTTCCAATGTAAAAAGAAAAATGTGCAAAAGTTAAACCAACACTACACCAATAAAAAGAAATACGTAATTCAAATGAATTCATCCCTAACAACAATAAAACGCCTTCTGGTATAAGGCTCCTCTCGTCAATCTCCATCCCACCATTCCTCCGCCATCAATGCTGGTATATCTCCAGGAGTGTCTGGATATAAATCTTCTTGGAATAACTCAACTGAAAACAAGAGTACCAGTTGCCTTATCAAGATTTTAAAGGACAGGGTTACAACAACCAAAAATATGTATAAAAATTAATTAATGAACCCAGATTTCAATATGGCCTCCCCGACATAAAACATTGTACATTAAAAGTAAATAACTGCAAGTTTTCTGTGTTGATATTTCATATAACTTCTATGGGAAACTAGGAATGCCTGTTTCTTGGGAACAAAAAAAAAAAAAAAAAAAAAAAAAAAAAAAAAAAAGGAAAAAAAAAAAAAAAAAAAAGGTTAAAATCTTAGTTTTAATATAGTGAAGTAGTATATCTAAAAGTAGCACCAACCTAAGAGTTTTATTGTAATTAAGAATATCCAAAGTAGAAAGTCTGCTATTACACAGCTTTGTTCTTAAGACCTACCTACTATTGCAAATGGTTTGATATATTCAAAGAAACTTTTCAAAATTCCTCATTCCTGACTTTGCTGGCCTCTTAAAAATTTAAAAATCCAACTAAACTGTGTGTGTAACCCTCCACTATAGAAAAATCTGATAAAATATTAATGGTATTTTAAAAACTTACCTGGCAGTTCATTTACTCATTTTGTGGGATATTTTTTTCCATTAACTGCTAAAGGAAAACAACAAAGAAATAACTACGGTGATGGTTTACACAAGCAATAGTGTACATTGAAAGAATTCATCCTTCCATTATATTACTACACCAATATTTACACTATGGCCATTAACACCATCAACCAAATCTAAATGTATTTTTCAAATCACATACTCAAAACACCTTTATATAACAACTCACAACAATAAAATACTTCAGCAACAATAAATATCATCCTCCTTATAATTAAGTTTTTTTTTCTTCCTTTTTCCATGAGTCACAATGTAGTTTGACAAAAATGTGATGCATATTTTCCGTTTCAAGAACACAATTGAAAGGGAAGATGTTTTATCACAATTTTTATAAACATGCAAGAAATGGAGTACAATAGCAGCACTAAACCTTTAATGATACTGTGTCAAAACCTACAGAATTATTCTTCACAACAGAATTAATAGACAACTGATGGCCATTTAAGTGAATTTGTAATGTTTTACCTTCCTAGTATAAATAAGAAATTACCAAACTATTCCTATGACATATGATGAAAATTGTACAAAAACACTACAGATGGTCCTTAAAGCTGAACCTTACAGTATATGAATATTGAAAAAAAAGCAATGTAAAATGAGCAACTTCCCTTATAGAAGTTGGTCTACACACATGCAGTTAGGGTTAGGTAAAACTATTAGAAATGAAAAAATAAACACTACAGAGGATGGAAGATTATAAAACTTTGAAAGAATACATTATAACTATTAAGTGACTTTTAATGTGCACATTAAAGAGAAATTGCCAACGGCTAATAAAAATCAAAACATTTAACAAATGGAAAATGAGTTGGATATGATAGCCTGACATGCTGCCTTGTCTTAGCCCACACTAGGCTGCTGCACTAGAAGGGAAAACAGCATATCTCTACAAATGAGACTCAACAAATCAAACCAACTTCAAATTTTTCTCTCATACTTACTCGTGCATGCCTTTCCAATGATGCATTAGCAAAGAACAAATTAATTTTTAACAAAAAAACAAAGAGGCTTTCTAAAAGTCATAATTTTAACATTTCCCATGACTGTTAAGGGCTAGAGAATGAAAATTAACAAGTGCTCAACTATGTCTCATTGCTACATCTATGTCCATACCTTATTCTTATCATACTTTGAAACTTAAAAGTAGACATCTGAGATTTTTGTGTCAAAATGTGTTGGTTTGTCTTCATCTAATATATGGAGTTGATTATCTATAACAAAATCAAGTATAATGTTGCCTCTGGAGTTTGCTTTTACATCATGCCATGATAAATGTCTTGCGTTGAAATCTCCCAGAAGAGACACTGGTTGGGGGGGAAGCTTCCTTGACCGAAGTCATTCAACTTTTCTAAATCTATTATTATTATTTTGGACTTACATACTAGAGCAAAGGCAAATCATTATAATTTCCTCTAGTTGAATCTGAACTGCTAAGGCATTTATTTCAGATGAAAGATCACATATTGTGAAAGGTACATCTTTTCTGACGAGTATCATATAACCTTGCTGATTAGCAGAGTGAAGTTGATAAGGCGTGTAAAATTTATTTGTAAAACTGGAATGGAATGGAATATGAAATTTAGGCTTGAAGCCAAGCACTGGAATCCATAGGGATTATTCAGCGCTATGATGAAACTGGTTTAACTGAATATTTAGTTGATGAATTTATAAACTAAATATACAGGCAATTTTAAAATTATGATAAAAACGGATACCGTCATAAAAATTATAACTTCGCATTTCGTGAGTGCAAACAAGAGTAAAAACTTATACATACATATACCATACATATCATCATTCTATCAAGTATGCTTATATAAACAACTTTAGTGTATACACTACACTTTGCAACGTACCGGCGGTCAATATTAAATTTCATTAAAAAGGTTAATGTCTCTAAGGAATCCAACAATTCTATTAATAGCTACATCCGGACCAAGCAGTTCTACTATATCCCATTGCCCCACTAACCCATGTCTCTGTCGTGCCGCAGAATACATATGGCAATGGCATATAATGTGTTTCCACAGTAAGAGGAGAGCCACACTGCATACAGACTGGTGCAGGTACCCCCTCCAACAGGATTGATTGATTGATTTATAATTCTTACTGGCGTCGCAACGACGAGGTTATTGACGCCGTATCATTAAAAGGAATTGCAAAGGAAAAAGTCAATTAAAATGCTATTAATATGTTTATATAAATCTGTCAGAGAACTACAGAGAACCCAAAAACACACAAAATACCTATCTCACCTACACACCTATTTCAAATTAATTGTAAACAAAAAATACAAGCAACATAGGCACCCCGCAAACTTCCAAATTCTACAGAGTTCTGTCAAAATAAATAGATATTAAAAGTACTAAAACATTATATATGGTAATAGATATATCAATTGGAGGTAAATTTTATGTACATAAAAATTTCCTGATCTAAAAAGACTTAAAAGCAAATGATATACACTGACACATACTAACACATACACAAACTCAAACATCTTGACCAAACTAACCTAAATTTTTTCAAGAAGACCTGCTTCTCGAAGGTAACTAAAAAGCTTATCCTCATTAAAATCTCTACCTATAATGGCATCTAGTTTAAGATCCATTCTTCCAACTATGTTAAAATGACGGTTCCTTGCTGATATTAAGCTGGGGCATTCTACTATTAAATGTTTTACTGTGAGGGGAACAAGACAATCCTCACAAAATGGTTCAGGGTCATTGTTCATTAAAAACGCCATGAGTAATCCGTGTGTGGCCGATCCGTAACCTACATAATGCAGTCTCTTTCCGACGGTCTTCTAACATATAAAGCCAGGGGTTGATTACATCAGTGAGTTCTCTCATTTTATTATTACTCTCTATTGTCCAATAGAATTGCCAAACTGATTCTACAGTCTTTTTAATTTCAGGAATGTAGTCGAAACAGGGAATTGCTATACTTTTGGATTTTTTGATGTACCTAACTTAGCCAATTCATCAGCTCGTTCATTTCCAACAATACCAAACATGTGAAGGAACCCAGCAGAGGTTAACTACCTTCTGTTTTGTTTTAATAAAAACAACCAAACTGTTATTTCCAGTACCACAGGGTGTACTGGATTAAAAGATGTCAAAGCTTCCAAGGCACTCTTGGAATCACTAAAAATGGTAAAATTATTCCTCCTTCTAAAGTTACAATTTTTTTCTTTCTTTAGGGCTGTTAAAATGCTAAAAAGTTCAGCAGTAAAAATAGAAGCAACTTGGTAATGCAACCACTAACACTACTGTCAGGGTATACCCACTCCAACCCAACGCCTTGCACTGGATTTGGAGCCATCGGTAAGAATTGCCTTGAGTTATCATGTTTTTCAGCATGGCAAAGGAATTTCTGCTTAAGAATATCACCTGAACAGTCTGCCTTGCAACCAGAAAACCATTTACAATATTTCACAAAGGGCAACTTCCATGGAGGGAATCTTGAAAATTTTGCTGGAATTACTTTCCTTTTATTACATTGAGCTCCCTCTATGCACATTTCACCCTGTATCCAAAAGGCTTTGGATATGAAGCATATTTTTCATAAATACAAAAATTTGCCTTTAAAAAACAGTATTGTAGGCTAAGGACTCAGGAGTTCTCTGTATGTGGTAATATTTCAACAGGGCAAATTTCCTTATCAAATCTAGGGGCAGTTCACCTGCATCCACTAATAAACTAGATAGTGGGGAGGATCTAAAGGCTCCTGTTGCAATTCTAATTTCCCCATGGTGAACTGCATTCATAGTATCTAATCTTCTTTGTAGTTGCTGATGAGTAGATTTCTGACCCATATGCCAATTTTGAAGCAACCATTGCTTTATAAACATGTAACAAGTGCTTTATATCAGCCCACCAATTTATACGACTTAAGACTTTTAAAACATCTAATGCCTTCATGCATTTGACTTTGAGGCTCCTGATATGAGCTTCCCATGTTAACCTGCTATCAAAGATGAGGCCTAAAAACTTTGTTTCCTGTACGCATGCAAGTCTCTGTCCATTTAAAAAACAGATCTGGGTCTGGATGAACCCCTCTAAATACGGCAAAAATGCATACAACTGTTTTGGCAGAGGAAAATTTAAAACCATGCTCAGCTGCCCAACTATTAACTTTATTTATTACCAACTGGAGTTTTCGCTCTGCAACAGACATTTTAGATGCAGCACACGAAATAGATAAATCATCAACGAACATTGTTGACATTACATCTTTTGGAATTTTTGAGGCTATCCCATTTATGGCTAAGGCAAACAGAGTGACACTTAACACACTTCCCTGTGGTACTCCTTCCTCTTGTTCTTTCAAATTAGACAGAGTACTACCTACTCTGACTTTTAAAATACGGTTTTTTAAAAAGACTTTAATAAAAAGTGGTAGTTCTCCACGCAGACCAATTTCATGCAAGACTTTCATAATTCCATGCCTCCAGGTAGTATCATAAGCCTTTTCTAGGTCAAAGAAAACCGCCACATGATGCTGCTTGGAAGCAAATGCCTGACAAATTGCATTCTCCAAACGTATCAATACATCTGTGCAAGAATGCATACGGCGAAAGCCACACTGAGATGATGATATAATCTTCTTTGATTCTAAAAACCATACCACCTAAAATTTACCATTTTTTCCATAAGTTTACAAAAAAAAAAAAAACAGGAAGTTAAAGCTATTGGTCCTATAGCTTGTAGGGACAGATGAATCCTTTCCCTGGCTTGACAAGGGTAAAACTGTTGCTATTTCCCAAACACTAGGTAACCACTCTCCTTAAAAATTCTATTAATAATACTTAAAATAAAAAATTTAGTTTCCTTTGAAGTATTCTTGATCATTTCATATAAAATTTCATCAGGTCCAGGTGCAGTGTTTTTACTGTTACCAAGAGCAAATAAAAATTCCTCCATGGTAAAAGGCATATTATATGATTCAGATTTAAAAGAGGTAAAATCAAGTGTTTCAGACTCTGCTAACACTCTCTCCCTGTAGAATGGAGAATTTGCATCCCTACTTGATATCATTGCAAAAATGTTCTGCAAAAACATTGCTTACAGCCTTTGAGTCTGTTACAAAAGTCACCGTTGACTTTTAAAACTGGAAGGGGACTAGGATTGTACTTTCCTGCTATTTTTCTTAATAACTGTCCAGATCTTGGTCATAGGTGTTTTCCAGGTAATTGTTGATATAAAAAGTGCCTATGATTCTCGTCTCGCATGCTTTATTTGCCATCTGAATTTGGCTCGAGCCTTTTTAAAGGAGATCAAGTAGCATTCACAGCGATGTCTTCTGTACCTAGTATAAGCTGCTCTCATGGCTTTATGTCTTATTTTGCATTGAACATTCCACCATGGAACAGGCTTCCGATGCAATTTTCCACTGGTTTTGGATTGCCTTTTCTGCTGCAAACGTAAAAATCATTGTTAAATAGAAACACTGCTTCTCCTATTGTTGGCATATCTTTTGCATCTAGTTCAGTATAACTGAGTTCCTCGAAAAGGGGCCAATTTGCTTTATGGTATACCACCTAGGCATTCTGTATACTGGCTCATATTTCTCAGTTCTGATGACTATTGGAAAATGATCACTGCTGTATAGATCTTCCAATACCTCCCAGTTGAAGTCAATGAATGTATCAGAACTGGTGATAGATAAGTCAATACATGAAAATCACCAGTCTGAATGTGAAAATGGGTGGGTTTTTCAGTATTCAAAAAGGGTCATATCTGAATTTTCTATTGATGATAAGATAAGGTTTCCTCTTTGATTTGTTAAAATGTCACCCCAAAGTTCATGTCGACCATTAAAGTCTCCCAATATAAGAAATGGTCGGGGTAGCTGTTCATACAAGTGTGTTAACTGTCGTTCAAGTATTGGGTTATTAGGAGGGAGATACAATGAACAAATTGTGTAAGTCTTTTTTAAGTGAATTTTTGACAGCTACAGCTTGTAATTGAGTTTGCAACTGTATTTTTGAGTGAGCAATATCTCGTCTTACAAGAAGAGCACTTCCACCCGAATTTTCCCTGTATAGGGAATTGGGAGTGGAATGCAAAAAACTCTTTAGGGAGTAAGCATTTGTTGTTGCTTAGCATAGTCTCTTGTAGTTGCTAAGCATACTGGATTATAAGTATTAATCAAACAATAGTAGCTCTTCATATTGGCGCGAAGTCCCTGGTCAGTTTCCATTGTAGTATAGCCAAGAGAAAGTACCTATTTTCTAGAGGATGATCCCCTGTCCAAGATCGTTTTATTAGGTTTTTTCTTTTCGAAATGACATCTGAGTTTTGTGACGGACTTTTGTACAGTTCCAGATGTCGAAGGAGTACTTAGAGGGTCATTTGAATGCCCCAACCAAGTGATCACTTATGATGTATTTGAAACAGCAGTATCTTAGTATTATCTTCGACCCTTGCAGTATCTGGTTTATCATTTTCAGCTAGTCTAATTTTATTGTCTAAACCAAGCTGAACTGAGTTTAACATTTTGTTTGCCTAGGTTCTACATTTTGTTGCTGCTGTTTTGTATGATAAGATAGTGGGATACGACTCATTATTTTCCATCCATTAATTCCGATGTTCTATGAGGGTCAGCTGAACCACAGGATGGTGAATGGTTTACTCATTTTTTGTTTTGAATCAACTTTTTCTACGGATGTATCTCCTTTCTCAAGGTGCTTGACTTTTGATTCAGGCATTGTTACAGACTCTTCACTTAAATCCTCTTGTTGACAATTTTCCCAGCATCCATTTTTTCTTCTTTATCTTCATTACACTTTTTAGATTCAATTTCTTTTGTCTTTCCTCATTTTCCTTTTACTGCATCTACAAATGACTTCTGGGTGTTGAATTTCTGCAAAGTCTTTTGTCTTGCTTCTTTAAAGGTAATGCGCTCTTGAGTCTTGATACAAAGTGTTTCTTTTTTCAATGAGATACTTGATACCTGATTTATGTGCTGCATTATGGTCTCCCCCACAATTAGGGCAGCATGGAGTAAGTTCACAATTCCCATGCTCTTTCTTCCACAGTTAAAGCATATGGCTGGTTCATTCCTTTCTTTTTTCCTACATGTTGTTATCAAATGGCCAACATTTGGCAATGGAAACATCTTCTGGGAGCGGGAATATACTGTCTAACTGGCAGGTGAAGCCATGCAGCTTTCAGAAATTTAGGGAGTCTCAAACAATCAAAGGTGAGTATCAGAGTAGGTGTTGGATGTAATATTCCAATACTTTTTTTCTTGATTCGTCTCACATCAACCACCTTTTGATCAGCAAATTCTTTCCGGAGAGTGTCCTCAGAATAATGTAGGAGTTCAGTACTATACACTACTCCTTTAGACTGATTCATTGTTTTGTGAGGAGTGCATTTTGCTGTGCTTCCTTCTACAGCACTAATAGACAGTAATTTTCTACTTTCATCTGGTGATGAAACTTCCACAAGCAAGCTTCCTTCACCTTGAGAGGCTATCTTTGGTTCTCTGCCAATGCATTTTACAATATCTCTATGGACATCAAATATATTCAGTTCTTTTATGCTTTTGTCGAGATCAAGAGAAAGGTATTTATTATAAGTCTCAGGTTCTTGAGATCCAAGTAAAATTCCAATATCAGGATTAGCATTCTTATATCTATTATTAAATCTGCTATTCTTTCCTCTGTTCTGAACTACATAAGGGCTTGTAGTAACAATCAAAGAATCTTTGATGTTTTCATTGGAGGAGGTTGGGGATGGCAAAGGGAGGTCCTTATCCAAGCCTAAGGTTGTCAACGTGCCAAAGAGTCGGGGGATCCAGGGGACAATGTACTAGACATATTATCCATTTTAGTTTGAAGGAAAAAAAAAAGGGGGGGGGAATATACACACACACAACAACTGCTTGGG
Source organism: Macrobrachium nipponense (assembly GCF_015104395.2). Taxonomy (NCBI): domain Eukaryota; kingdom Metazoa; phylum Arthropoda; class Malacostraca; order Decapoda; family Palaemonidae; genus Macrobrachium; species Macrobrachium nipponense. The sequence goes on along the minus strand of NC_087203.1, from coordinate 68,199,697 downwards.
AAGACCAACAAGGTATCGCGGACTAGACAGGGTCCGACATTCTCCACCAACCTGGCACACGTAGAAGTTGCTTCCCCACGGTCTGCCCCATACCCTACCCTTTTGGGATAGCACAATATGCTTGCAGTGGCCCAGGTATAAGCCAATCTGCCTGCTGGGAGTTCTACCCCCACTAAGGGGAAATGGGGACTGACTCCCCACACAAATATTGGTGGGCTTCCGGACAAAAGCCAGGAGTTCCCACCCATCCCAAAAACCAGCCCCCCCTGGATTGCCGATGGGCTGATCCCTGGAGATGGTTCCGCCCTTAAGATAACAATGGGAAAATACCCATCACCATCTCTTGGGTCCAAAACGTATTGGTGGCGACTCACCACACAACATCCCACAATTAGCTTCGAATGCAAACCCCTCCAAACCACGACCCCCCAGACTCACTCAAGCAGAGAAATTTTTTGAAAGTGGAAATGTCCACGCAAATTAATGCCAAAAGTTTTGTAGGCGTTCCGTCCAAGGATCCGGCCTTCTTGCAAACTTGAAGGCAGAATCCCTTACCCCCTCACCACGTGAAGGAACCTACTCGAGGGCCCTCCAACAGGAATCGGTGGGTCAATCAAGTTATGGCCAATTCTTAGACGACATAATACAGTTTCTACCCTAGATTTTGTTGAAAACAGAGGGCCAATGTTCAATACTTTGTCGGATCTTCTTGTACTTTTTATTGTTGGTCAGATGGGGAGACGACCAACGTACTTGCCATTTATTTTTAAACACATGAACGAATAGTCCATTTCATGTCAGTGGAAGGAATATGGTGGAAGAGATCCCTTCTTTATTAATGACATCTCTTGCTTCATGGTCAGCAAGTTCGTTACCAGCAATACCCACAGGGAAGGAACCCAGCAAAACTGGACAGATTTGAATTTGGAAGCAAGCCTATATAACCATTCTTGAATACGTTGAACAATTGGATGTTTAGGGTATACTGCTGAATGACCATGAGTGCACTATAAAAATCTGAGTAAATGGTGAAATTATTACCCTGTAGAGTAGAAGCAATCTCAAGAGATTTGGCTAATGCAGTTAATTCAGCTGTAAAAATGGATGCATTATTTGAAAGTCTGCCCACATACGAGTTATTACTCTGAATGCTTTCGGTCATGATCAAGAAAACAAGCCTTCCCACTTCTTTGGACATTAAGATTTTTTAACCACAGTTTTTTTACAGACCGATGGTTCTGGGGTCAACCAAGGAGGCAGCTTAGAGCAATGTATTGCCTTAATTTTTTGGTCTTTAATAGGCACACTGTCAGCTGCAGCATTAATTCTCACATGAAAAGGCTTGGATGCTCTAGCATTAGCAAACTGCTGTGAATTGTTTTGGTTAAGGATAGATGCTGCCGGGTTTTCTGGGGAACCTCTTAGTTTGAACAAATACCGCAGTCCCAGTTCCTCTCGACGTAAGTCTAGAGGGAGCTCTTCTGTGTCGGTATATAAGCTTTCAACTGGAGATGTTTGAATGCTCCAGAAACATATTCTCAGACCAACATGATGAACTACATCCAACTCCTTAAGCTTTGCTTGCACTTGCTGAAGAGTAGACAGACTTGGCAACCATACTCAAGCTTTGATTTACATAAGGAGTCATATAACCGTAAAAGTGACCTCTTATCAGCACCCCAGTTAAAACCTGAAACTACTTTTAAAATGTTAAGGGACTTCTTCACCTTAATTTTCAAAGAGTCAATATGACTACCCCGTGTTAGTTTCTTATCAAAAATCATTCCTAAAAACTTCACCTCCTCCTCATATGGTATTAGTGTGTCTTTCAGCCTAATATTTGGGATGGTTTCCTTTCGGGTACACCTAGTAAAACGAACTGCCACAGTTTTATTAGGGGAGAATCGAAAGCCATTGTCATCAGCCCAATTGCTGATTGCATTAACTGACTTTTGCAGAAAATTACAAGCTGCAATAGCATCATAACTAGTGACATAAATAGCAAGGTCATCCACAAACAAAGATGTCTTTACTGGAGGAGACACACATTCAACAATGCTATTTATAGCCACAGCAAATAAAGTGACACTCAACACACTGCCTTGTGGGACACCCTCCTCTAGCTCAAAAGCATTAGACAAGGCGTTTCCAATTCTTACTTTAATGAGTCTATCACTTAGAAATGACCTGATGAAATTTAACATATTACCTCGTATTCCCATGTCATGAAGCTGCTTAATTATACCATAACGCCAAGTAGTGTCATAAGCTTTTTCAAGGTTGAAGAAGACTCCTATAGTCTGACAGCGTTTTGAGAAACCTTGCTGAATTTGGGTTGATTATCTTATTAGTGGGTCCACAGTGGAACGATTTCTCCTGAATCCAAATTGGACAGATGATAACAAACCATTTTTTTCTAGATGCCACATCAATCTAGAATTCAGCATTTTCTCAAACAATTTGCATACACAACTTGTAAGAGATATTGGCCGATAGCTTGTAGGAAGATGAGGATCTTTCAATGGTTTCTTTATGGGAACAATGATTGCAATCTTCCAAGAAGGGGGGAGAATACCAGTTTCCCATATTTTGTTAAAAATTTTAAGAAGATAAGATTTAGCCGATTCTGGGAGATTTTTCAGCATGCTGTAAAGAATGTTATCATTCCCAGGGGATGCTGATACAGATGATGACAGGGCATCCCTTAATTCCCTCAAAGTTAACTCGGAATTATAAGATTCACCATTTCCAGAATTTAAATTAAGGGAAATGGCTGAATTCCTAATATTCTGGAACTGAGTTGAATAGTTCCTGGAACTCGATACTTCGGAGAAATGCTCACCCAGTTTTTCAGCAACTTCATTAGGCTTGGTGACAAGGTCTCCATTGATTTTCAAACAGGGTGTTGGTGTTGGAACATACTTGCCACTTAGCTTTCTAATCTTTTTCCAGATCAATCTGGTTGGGGTCTTGGAATTTATGCCATTTATATAAAAAAGCCAGGATTCTCTTTTTACTTTTAAAATATTTTCGCTGTTTGCCATAGCTCGTTGGTAAATAGATTTTGCTGTTGCAAACTGACTGGATTTATAACGCCTGTAACATTTCCTGGTAATTTTCCTCAAATTACCACAGGTTTTATCCCACCAAGGGACAGCAGGTCTGTGTGGTTTCCCTTTGGTTTTAGGTATTGAATTTTTCAGCACTATTCAATACTTCGGAGGCAAAGTACTCATAAGCCTTTATATGGCATTTGAAGGATTCAAATTCCTGGGATAGGTAATGCCTTCTTGAAATTTTACCCAATCTGCTTCCTTTTCCTTCCATTTGATAGGACAAATCGAGGGGGCATTTCTCACAAACTTAAGATGAATGGGAAAGTGATCACTGTCATGTAGAAACTCATCTACAGACCAATTAAAATCAAGATAGAGAGAAGAAGAGCAAATACTTAAGTCTATAGCAGATGAATCACCTGTGTAGAGATTATGGTATGTCATAGTGCCATCATTAAAAAGTGTAAGATCATTATTATTAACAATGTCATCAATGATCCTACCCTCTGTGTCTAAAAAATCTCCACCCCAAAGTGGATTATGAGAATTAAAATCACCAAGTAGTAAAAAAGGAGGAGGTAGTTGATTGATTAATCCTTGAATGTCCCCAAGAGTGAACCTACATCTTGGGGGAAGGTAAAGAGAGCAGATTGTGATTTCACGGTCAAAAGTAGCCCGGATAGCAATTGCTTGAAGCTGGGTGTTCAGGGGAACCATAAAATGTTGCAATGCTTTAGTAATAATTATTGCAACACCTCCATGGGCGCAATCCCCATCAGTGGGGTTCATTTTGTAGATTTCATAGTTTACACCTGGATTGTATACTGAATCCCCCAATTTAGTTTCTTGAAGACATACAACCCCTGGGTTATGCTCACTCAGTAATACCTTTAATATTTCTGAACGAGTCCTTAGTCCTTTACAGTTCCATTGTAAAATGTCCAGATTAGATTAGATTATAAAATTTTTGGCACATAGCCAAGCGCCGGAGCCGGGGGGCCATTCAGCGCATATATATCTTTAAGAATAAAAGTCACTGTCGTACAAACAAACATACACACAACCGATCTAACATACAAATCATTCATTCATAAAAACCAAACAAGACACCTAAAACAATTAAGAGAAAATTACAATTCATAAAAAAGACCAATATTTTTTTAAAATGTCATAATTTGCTCTGCCTGAGCACCTTCACCTAAAATATCGCCAAGAGACTTATTTGCCAGCAAACAAGCTCTACGATTGTTTTCAAAATGAGGGCACTCCACCAAAATATGCACCACAGTCAAATCCACATGACAAGTGGAACAGCGAGGAACCTGCCTATCCGCTCCACTCATCATTAGATACCCGTGAGTATATTTAGTGTGGCCAATACGTAATCTAGCTAAAACTATCTCAGACCTTCTATCCATCCGGCTATGAGGCCAAGGATGAACAGAAGGCCTAATCGATTTCAATTTAAGATTATTACCTAAAGTAGACCAGTGGGCCTGCCACTGGTCTCTACAATAAAATCGAATGGTACTTTTAAAATCAGATACAGGGACGCCCATGTTGGAAATGTGCCTAAGCCTAGTTGCAGCCTTAGCAGCAGCGTCGGCTCGCTCATTCCCAACAATTCCAACATGGGACGGAGCCCAACAAAACCCAACAGAAAATCCTCTTCTATTAATTAAAAGATAAAACCCATCTTGTACTTCTTGCACTAAAGGGTGGCAAGAGACTAGGCTTTTTAGAGAAGATAAAACACTCAAAGAGTCGGTAAAAATGGTAAAAACCTTGTTAGTACAAGAACTATAAAAAATATATTTAAGAGCAGTCAAAACTGCCAGCAGTTCAGCTGTAAAAGCAGAAGAATTAGATGGAAGCTTCTTTTTAATGATATTACCACTAGTCACTACAGAGCAACCAACACCATCAGAACCCTTCGAGCCATCAGTATATATATGATGAGAATCACCATGTTCGGAAGCATGGTCCAAGAAACTTGCCCTCAACTGATCACCAGAACTGTTGCTCCTGCTGTCCCTAATTGGGCAGATTTCTAGGCATGGTCTATTCCAAGGAGGAAACTTTGAGGGCGAAATTTCAGCTACTGCAAGGGGAAGTAATCCCACCTCCCTGGCAGAACTTGCTAGTCGGACCTCAAGCGGCTTTGGCAGTCTCGATCTATTTGGGGCTCTGTCAGTTGGTTCTCTAACGTACTTATAGTTAGGGTTTAGCTTTGACGTAAGTATTCTTGATATGACTCTCAAGCCTAATTCCCCCCTACGGATAAATAGTGGGGTAAAACCCGACTCAACATATAGGCTTTCTACTGGTGAAGTTCTATAGGCTCCCGTACAAATACGTAAAGCCATATTATGGACAACATCTAATTTCTGCAGTGTTGTCTTGCACGCACAACCATAAACTTGGCAACCATAATCAATTTTGCTTAGGCATAAAAACCTGGTACATCCTAAAAGGATGATTCGATCTGCCCCCCAGTTAAAATTAGACACAACTTTAAGAATATTAAGTCGAAGCTTCACGTTACATACAACTTCATTAACATGTTGAGTAAAAGTTAATTTTTTTATCAAATTTAACACCTAGATACTTAATGCTATCTTCATAAGGTAAAATCGAATCGTTTAAAAACAACGTAGGGATCACTTCCACTCTTCTTAATCGACAAAATCGTATAGCTTTGGTTTTTTCTGGTGAAAATTTGAATCCTTTAGCACTGGCCCATGATGTTGAAGCATTAATAGCAGTCTGGATCATTTGACAAGGCTTCAACGCGTGTGGACTTACTACAGATTATAGCATAATCATCAGCAAAGGCCAGACCATGCACCCCGACAGGAACTTGTTGTAGTAGACCGTTTACAGCTACATTAAAGAGTGTTGGACTAAGGACACTTCCCTGAGGTAACCCTTCTTCTTGAGGGTAAGCAGAAGAAATGTAAGAGCCCACTCTTACTTTCAGGTAACGTTCTGACAAAAAATCTTTCAGACAATAGAACAAATTACCCACAACACCCCACTCTACAAGTTGCATAAGGATACCCCCTCGCCAAGTAGTGTCGTAGGCTTTTTCTAAGTCGAAAACACTGCAACAGTCTGATTTTGCACAGCAAAAGCATTCTGTATCTCCCAGAGTAAAGAACATCAAAGGGTCAGAAGTACTTCTATTTTTCCTAAAGCCAAACTGCTGATTAGATAAAAGATTCTTTGAATCCAAATACCACACAAGTCGAGCATTGACCATCCTCTCATAAATCTTGCTAACACAACTAGTTAGAGCAATTGGCCTATAGTTCTTAGGAAGGAAGGAATCTTTAAAAGGTTTTAAAACAGGTACAATAATCAATATCTTCCAAGACTCTGGTGAAGTTCCTGAAAGCCAAAAAACTGTTTAAAATGTCTAAAAGAAATTGTTTTGTACTTCTAGCAAATTAAAAATCATTGAGTACAGTATATCATCTTCCCCAGGAGATGTTGGGGAAGATAACGAGATAGCATGATCTAATTCTTTCATGGTGAAAGGAAGATTATACGACTAAATTTAAACTAACAGCAGGAACAACCGTGGTACCGTCCCTAATACTCCTGAATACAGGAGAGTAATGTAGGGCACTAGATATATTAGAGAAATGCCTACCAAAGGTTTCTGCAACTTCTCCAGAATCAGATATGAGGAAGCCATCAATTTTCAATATAGGCAAGGGAGGTGGAGAAAATTTCCCTTGCAGCTTTCGGATTCTGTTCCAGACAAACAACATAGGGGAATCATATTTTAATTCACTTATATATCTGATAAACGATTCCCTCTTTGCTTGCTTAAATGTTTTCTTTTGCTTAGCAAGAGCTCTTTTATAGCTAATTTTATTTACCAAGCAAGGATATCTACGATATCTCTTGTAGCAAGTTCTTGTTATCTTTCGGCTCAAGGCGCATGCATCACTCCACCAAGGTACTAGAGGACGACGAGGTTTACCAGACGTTCGAGGAATAGACAGCATGGCACACACAGCAATATACTGATTAAATACTCATAAGCGGATGTTGGGCTCTGAAAATCTTTTATCTCTTGATCAACTTCAGTAGATTTTTGAATAATCCCCAGTCAGCCTCCCCTACCTTCCATTTTGGTAAACATGGAGATGGAATCATAAACTTTAAGTAAATGGGCCAATGATCACTGCCATGATCATTCTGGTCTACTACCCACAGGTAATCTAACCTCAAAGACGAAGAGCAGATAGTGAGGTCAATGGCCGAGTCAGTATTATGAAAAACATCATGTCTTGTAGGGGAACCATCATTCATTAAAGTGATGTCATTTAAGTCAAGCAGCTGTTCTATTATTAAACCCCACCGGTCGCAGTTTGGCTCTCCCCAGAGGGTGTGCTTGGCATTAAAATCGCCCATCAAAATGAAGGGTTTAGGAAGCTGGTCTATCAATGTCTGTAGATCGTTTAATTCTAGCTGACGAGGATTACCCTGCACATCCTGCAATCTACTTTCTAATGATGGATCTAAGTATAAAGAACAAATAGTGATCCATTTATAATTGAAAATTGAACTGCACAAGCCTGCAACACAGTGTTCAATTGAACAACCCTATGATTAACAGACTTGCGGACTATGATGCCTGTGCCTCCCTGAGCACATACACCTATCAGGGGTGGAGACCTAAGGAATGAATAATTAAAACCCAAGTTGGGAGTGTTCTCTCCCAACTTTGTCTCCTGAAGACACATTGCAGATAGATCATGTTCCCTAAACAGAATCCGAACTTGCTCTCTATTTGGTATAAAGCCACGGATGTTCCACTGCATGAGAGCCATTATTTAGAGGAAGGGATCTTAAAATTCCCTACTAATTTAGGAATCTGTGTCCTGGTGAGAGAGATCATCATCGTTTTACCAGTACTATTTGACCTAGATCTAGGTGTTACAGATCTTTTAGAAGATGGGCTTTCACTTGCCCTTTCAGTTTTACTTTTGTTTTTTTCTACGATTGCTGAGTGACCGTGAATGAGGGTGAAGCGGAGTAAAGGGGCCCTCTTCTGACGAATAAAGAAGGCCTCCATCTCCTCACCGTCATCTCCACGGTGCACTGTAATGTCAAGATCAGGTGAGGGCTCAATGTCAGGCAATGTCCCTGGCAGAGAAAAGTCGTCAACAAATTGAGACCTGGCTTGAACCCTTGAAACAACAGGGTCCCCTGGCTTGACCAGAGTCTCTGCAACATCATGGGAAACCCCACCAGGGGGCCCATGAGAAGCCCCACCAGGGGGGGCATGGGAGGCCCCACCAGGGGGGGCATGGGAGGCTCCACCAGGGGGGGGCACAGGAGGCCCCACCAGGGGGGGCACGGGACGCCCCACCAGGGGGGGCACAGGAGGCCCCACCAGGGGGGGCACGGGACGCCCACCAGGGGGGGCACGGGGTACCCCACTAGAGGGGGTGAGGAAAACCCCACCAGCGGGGGCACCAGAAGAGGCAGTATTCAATTGTTGTGCCTTCAAGGCATCCGAATAAGTTTTCCTGCCCAACAGCTTCTTGGCCTGTCCCACACTGATGTGTTCGTCAAGAGATTTTAGTAATGCATCTTGTTCTTTCTTGAATGCACTACATTTTCTTATCACGGGCTCGATGTTCACCCTTACAGTTTACGCAAATTATCGGTCCAGAACATTCCTTGTGCTCAGGCTGGCCACACGATTCACAGAGTTTATTTCTGGTGCAAACGTTAGAGGAGTGTCCAAAACCAAAACATTTAAAGCACTGGAGCACTCTCGGTCTAATAGGACGAACTTTCATGATTTCCACTATCAAGAATAATTTCAGATGGCAGAGAAGAACTTTTAAATGTTAAAATAAGCATCGATGAGCGGGGTACTTTAAAAACCTTCCAAACCACATCCGGACACATTTCCAAAATTTCGTCCTCATCCATTCATGTAGATCTCCATTAAATATAACACCCTTCGCATAACTAAAATTATAGTGAGGTTTTACCTCTTTTATCATACCCTCAGGATCAAGCTTCAAATTTAGGAGCATTATCGATTGAATATGTCTTGCTATGAACTAAAAAACTATTACGCCCAAAGCGAGTTAATTCAGGACTCCCAACATTGCCGATCTTCTGGTTTACCAACCTCTTCACTTTGAAGAGGTTGCCTCTCTCGCCATGTGTTGTAATAATTAACCACTTAGCTGGGTCTGGTGATCTGGAGGTTTTAGTTATTTTACTAGTATCTTTAGTTTCATTAGGTGGTCTATAAATCTCAAGATACCTAGGGACCTCTTGTGCTTCTATAAATCCAACACTCAATGAATCTGAACTCTCTGTAGGCTCTGTGAGCTTCCGATTCGTTATTGAAAATACCAAGAATAAAAAAAAACCATAATTTTTGCCAAGTCTATTCCTTACTCTTTTACTTTACCAAATTTACTAAATTCATTAAATACTGTTTCATAATTCCAGTCTAAAGGGACTGTTTCACATATAAAATGTTTGTAACAAGGAGGCCGTCTTTGAAAAAAGGCTCCAAAGTCACAATGGAGGAATTACCAGAATTTTCCTTGTCCTTATCCTTGCCCAAGTCGTCAACAGAAGGTTTTAATGTCTCCATAAGACGTAGAATTGATTATTCGTCCAGGTAGCCCCCCACCCACCATAGAGCCACATTTAGAGGACAATGTTATCCCATACAGGGCTGCCCTAGGGGTACCACCCAGATATACACCCCACCCTCAGTGCTTAAGGCGTCATGATGTCCGTCGAGATCAGACCCAGCACTAAGAGCAAGGTTTGACATATAAACTTTCCCCTCGCTCGACCACGTTAGGTACTCGAGTTCTACGGGTGAGGGTGGCATGCCAACCATCTCACCCTCCACCAAATCCAATGAGTAAGTCCAAATCATGTCCAAAACCAATCCAAAAGTCATCAACATAAAATCTGTACCTTATAGGGGGAGGAAGCAGAGGGATGATAAGTTTTAGTAAAAGGAAAAGAGCGGACTCATTTAGTTGGATCAACAGCTGGTAAAATGTCCAGATTGAATTTTAGTGCTAGGATCTACCAAGGGAAATTCTATATTGATCTATACTAGTTTTTTTGTTTATTTTCCTTATGGGACTTTATAAGAGTTTCTTTAGATTGTCTTGAGATATGTGGCTTATGATTATGTTTTTTTTATTAGTTTTTTGATATGGAGGAGAGTGGACTTCCACTACTATTTTCTTTTTATCCAAGGACTTGATTCCTTGGTTGTTTCAGGGGCAGGAGCATCTTCATTTTTGTTATATTTTTTTATGGGTTTGGTTTGGATATCTCCACCCTTTGAGCAGGTGGAGGAGAGGATGAAGGAGTTCTCTCTCTCTTTGGCCTTCTAGTTTGTTCTTGTTCCATTACATCATGGGTTTCTTGTTGAAGAGATGGAATAGACACAGGGAGGATTTCATCATCTGGAGAGGAGTCTATAACAGCAGGCACATCTTTCTTGGATAGGGGGTGGGGCTTCAACCCTAGCCGGCCTGTCACCTAGATCAGATGACTGGGTTTCAATAGTTTCTAGGTTTTACTGCAGGTAAAGGTGCTTTAGTTTTCATGGGGGCTCTACAGAATTTAGAGCCATAGCATAGGTCTTTGTCTGACCAATTAACTTCCTGGCGTAATAATACTTATATGTTCAGCATTAGCTTACATATAGCTGCCTCTTCATGTTTATATTGGCTGCACTTTTTATTGAATGGGGTATGATTCTCTTCACAGTTAATACATTTTGGATGTTTCGAACAAGGACCATGTTCAGGAGCCGAGCAATTATTACAAACTTTATCGTTTTTACAGAATCTGGATGGATGGCCATATTGAAAACAGTTGTAGCACTGCAGAGGTTTGGATAAAAATGGTTTGACTTTGACCCTTTCGTTTCCAAAACTGATGTAAGATGGTACATCAGAGTCCTCAAATGTTAAAAGGACCATATTTGCCTTTGGAACCTTTTTTATCTTCCATACAGAAGTTGGACTGATTTCTAATATTTCTCTTTCTGTCAGTTCACAAAGGTCTCTATCAAATACCACTCCTTTACCATAACTAAAATCATGTGTGTCTAATTTCTTTTATCATATCATCTTTCTCGAATTTCTTCATGTCAGCATGTATGACTGTGTCTTTGATTTAGCATGAATTAGGACACTACCTTTGCCAAACCTTGAGATGTCCCATGTCAATACAGCCAACCTTTTTTTGGATGTATCTGCTAAATTTGTAGTAATTATAATTTTCCTCCCTAGCAGTTACTATCAACCACATTGGAGGTTTTGGTGCTCTTTCAAAAGTGTCGTCGTCATTCAAATTTGGCTGAGCCACTTGTACCCATTGTGGATGGTCTGTGAATATCCATATTTTTAGGGCCCTGGCGGTCAGTGCTCCCTTGACAATCTTTTTACAAATTGTTATGTTATTGATACTGCTGCTGGCTTTGAGTGCAGCTTCATGTTTTTCAAAAGTCAGCCATGCCTCCCATTTTTTCTCACTTTCATCGTAGTTCATCCTCATTCTTCTATTTTGCCATAACTACCAAACGAAGCAGAGCGCGTCTCATAGTCACATTCCAAGGGAATGTGCTTTACCTGCAACACCCTCAAAACTATCCACTGTGTTCCCACAATGGTTTCTTTTCAATTTGTGATGACTACCCTGAGAGGTAGTACCACCACTGGAGCATTCCATATCCACGGTCAAGTTCATGTCACGGGTCGTCATCTGTGCCAAATCAGCATCAAAGGGACCAGGGGTATTAGAATCCTTGTGGTTACTAGTCATAAAAGCTTTATATTAAAAAAAGAGAAAAATTAAACCTGAAAATATTAAAAAAATATCATCAGCCTTTCATAAAGTTTATTCTTCCACCAATGGCACAAGTGAGAGCCGACTTCCAAATGTCCGCGTCCCTACCCTACCCCACTGGGGATGGCACAACATGGTTAGAGTGGCGCAAGTGTAAGCCAAACCCGCTTGCTAGGACTGAGAATATTACAAGAATACAATCATCCCCACCCTAACCATGTTATGGGCAAACTGGAAAGAATGCCGAGAGTCCTAACCGCAGGACTAGACCCCCCTGGAATCCGTGGTCCAGCCCTGAAGAATAGTTCCGCTCTTGAGTTATCAATCTGATATCTCTCAGGTCCAAACATTATTGGGTAGTTGATGATCCTACCATAGCTCCCACTATTTAGCTTCAGATATAAACCCAATCCCAGATATGATATCTTTTCCCATTCGTCAGGTCCAATAAATTTTACTGAAGGTGGAAAATTCCACAATATTACTCCAAATGAAAATATACAAAAAAATATGAGACTCTTGGACTCAAACCCAGGAACTAATTCCTGGGGTTCAAGAGCCCCCTCACCACGTCAAGGTGGTCCCATATCGAGGGGGTATTTACATGTGTGTTGGAATTGTTTGGTGTAAAAATATAATTTTAGCCATCTTCAGATTTCTTCCAGTTTTTGCACTTTTCCTCTCATAAACAATAACTGATTTAACATTATGTTTTTGATCTTCCAGGACTTCTTTTAATGTTTCACACAGATTCATCGGTGTCATTTTCAATTCTAAGTTTACCCAGCAACAAGGTTCCAATTCTAGTGTTACAATGGGCCTTGTCAGAAGCATTTACATGATGAATTCCAAGTTTTGTAGTTTCAAGTAATTTTTTATTTTTGCTCAGATTTATCCTTTACAATGATTTTTTTTTTTTTTTTTTTTTACTGAGAATCGGGGATTGTCACAGCCAAGAATTTTCTCTAGTGAGGGGTTACTTCTTCGCTTACTTTGAGTGTGATATGCGGAGACCACACTGGAAGAGAAAAAATATCTTCCATAATTATGCTTTTAAATGTTCTTCTCTTTTGAGATAGGGTGTTTGGTACATATGGCTCTAAAGTAGCCACACTAGAGTTTTGGAGGGTCATCAGCAGAAATAGTGGGGTTGCCATATAACGAAAAAACTTAATTCATCCAGATATTCCCCATACCTACCATGGAGTCACACTTAGAAGACGGGTCATCCCTTTAATTAGGGTCGTCCTAATGGTAATTACCAGATATACTCCCTATCTCCAGTGCTAAGGAGTCATGATGTCCGTCGAGATCAGACCCGGCACTGAGGATAGGGTTTGACATTAAACTTTCCCATCGCTCGACCACGTCAGGTACTCGAGTTCAACAGGTGAGGTGGCATGCCATCCATCCTCACCCTCCTTCAAATCCCAAGAATAATTCTAAATCATGTCCAAAACCAAGCCAAATGTCATCAACATAAAATCCATACCTTATAGGGGGAGGAAGCAGAAAGATGAAATGTTTTTAGTAAAAGGAAAAGGGCTGACTTATTTAGTAGGATCAACAGCTGGGCACCAAGGCCCAGCAAGGAAGCAGCCCTGATAAGGCATCAGAGCCCAGCTGCTGAACCCTAAGGCCTCCATCCTTGGCAAGGCTTCAGCATCTGGGGGTGTTGTCAGTGGAGGTTCCAGCAGTCATCAACTGTGCCAATTCACTACCATCAAAGGGTCCAGGGGTAATTCAATCTTTATTTGTACTTATAATAAAGATTGAAGTAAAGGAAAAAAATAAACCTGAAAACCTTAAAAAGATATCATCAGCCTATCATGGAGTTTATTCTTCCACTAATGGCACAAGTGAGAACAGACTCCCAAATGTCTGCATGCCTGCCCTACCCATAGGGGATGGCACAACATGATTAGAGTGGCCCAAGTGTAAGCCAAACCTGCTTGATAGGACTGAGAGTATTACAAGAATACAATCATCCACACCCTAATCACATTATGGGCAAACCGTACAGAATGCCGAGAGTCCTATCCACTAAACTAGACCCCCTTGGAAACCATGGTCTAGCCCTGCAAAATAGTTCCGCCTAATATCTCTCAGGTCCAAACATTATTGGGCAGTTGGTCCTGCCACAGTTCCCACAATTTAGCTTCAGATATAAACCCAGTCCCAGCTATGATATCTTTTTTGTTTAACAGGTCCAATAAATTTCTGCAAGTGGAAAATTCCACAAAAATGAATCCACATATATTCATATGTATATAGTATATATAATGTATGGGACTCTTGGGTTTGAACCCAGGAACAAATTCCTAGGGTTCAAGAGCCCCCTCACCACGTCAAGGTGGTCCCAATACGAGGGGGAGGGGGGAAGGATGTAGGAGTGAGGATTAGGGTGGATAAGGGAAGGGGGAGGGGATGGGAGTTTGCTTATAATGCCGCTAGAGCAGTTTCTGTAAAATTGGCTCGGAGACTTTGTCAATCAGCCAATGAAAAGGGGGTTCTCTTTGCTCTCCACCAAAGGGAGCAGAGTTCTGTTTTCTTCAAGCTGTTTTTGCTGCTGCTGCTGCTGCTGCTGCGGCTTCTACATCAATCTCTAAGCTCCTCTGGAATTCTTCTCGAGGATTTTGGTGATCAGCCAAAGGAAAGAAAGTTTTTTGCTGCTACTGCTGTGACGCGTCTGTCTTCTGCTGATGCTCGCCTCTGAATCGTATTGAATGTCTCTTTTTGGCATGGCATGGCAGGGGGGGATAGGATGGATTGAGGGGAACCCCTGAGGGTCCCCCAGAAGGAAGGTAAGCTTGTTTGGAAGGGGTATTAGTTGGAGTGAGAGAGAATGGGACAGACCATTTTGTCTTATGGTGTTCAGTATAGTGCTTGTCTTATTTTTGTAGTGAGCTTTGTAGTTCCTAAAGTATTTGTAGGCCCTGGAAGAAGGCCCAGGCCATAAGTCAAAGGTTAGTGCCACTTAATCAATCAGGCTCACTATTGATATTGTCCTTTCTCCCCCCCCTTCCTGTTGGGGGGAGAGGGAGGGAGGACTCAGACCACAGTGCTGTACAGTAGTTATAAGTGTGCTTAGTGTTAGTAATGTTAGTTAGTACTTTGGGCTCTTTTCCCACAGATAATCACTGAGAATTTTGTTACTTTTCAGTTTTTTAGTTTTTTACGAAAGTTTGACACCTGGGACAGGGTGCTGTACAAATTTAAGTGCCATTTTTTTTCAGTGTTTCAGGTGCAGACAGACTTGAATCTTAATGAGATCAGTACATGTGCATATGCATATATTCACCCGTAAATTTAACACACTTCAGTCTAGTGTTAGTACTGGGACTTAGTCTATGGTGATGTCTGGGGAGGGTTGGATATACCAGAGTACCAAAACTCTGGTACTTCCAATGACATCCTTTCCCTTATTTTATTTTATTTTTTCTTCTGCAGGGGAGGGTTCAATATACCACAGAACTGAAACTGGTACTTCCAATGACCTCCTTTCCCCTATGTTTTTTGCTTTTTATTTTCCGGTGTTAGTGGGTTAGTTTCTTCTTGAAATTATTGGTTATTGCAGGCTGTCTACAGAGGGGGGGCCTAAACATTTGCTCACACTTCCATTCTACAGACTTCATCCTCCTCCTGTCATATGTACTACTAATTTTCACAGGCACGAACGCAAACATCAGAGTTGGGGAAGAGGTGGCCAGCCCCTAACTGTCAGTTGGCCCCCTCACTTGCTCAGAGCAGTGTGTAGTTGGAAAAACTG
Source organism: Macrobrachium nipponense (assembly GCF_015104395.2). Taxonomy (NCBI): domain Eukaryota; kingdom Metazoa; phylum Arthropoda; class Malacostraca; order Decapoda; family Palaemonidae; genus Macrobrachium; species Macrobrachium nipponense. The sequence goes on along the minus strand of NC_087203.1, from coordinate 68,184,004 downwards.
CCGCCTACCCCACCACCCACCCACCCAAACCCCCGCCTCCCTCCAAGCGTAGGGGAACCTGGGAGTCCCCCAGCCACCCCACACCCGGAGAGCCCCGAGTGTGAGGATCAAGAGAGAGTGCACTGCTGTGGGGGTGGAAGGAAACTTATGCTGGGGGGGGAGCCCCCTAGACACCCAGTCAGCTGCTCCTATGGCCTCTCCCTCCTCCCCTCACTTCCCCAGAGGTGGAGGGAGTGGTGAAAGTGGCCAACTCACCAACTGCGGTGTAGAGATTGTGGTTTTGCATATTTAATATAGTATTAGTTAAGAGTTGATTGAATCATTTACTTAGTGATAGTAGTAATTATTTATCAATGCATTAATGGAATAAATTTACTTGATTACTTTCAAATAGGTGAAATATATTATTTATAAAATAGTGCAGTCATTGCCATTCTGTCATGTAAGTGTCATGAAGCCCACACCCACGGTCATGTCCACCCTCTAGACTGGGTCACCTAGCCGATAGTTGGGCATAATTACAAGTCATTTAGGTTTTGTCTTCGTCTTTACTGTCAATGTCTAAAAATGGGGTCTGGAAGTCCTTCTTGTGTGAATCTAGAGAGCCTCCTCCACCAGAGGTGTGTTGTATAGTCCTCATCGTCTAGCGAGATGAGGCTGTCAGTCGTTAATTCTTCGTCTTGGTCGGAGAGCTTCTGCCAAACCTTGCCTGCTAGTTGGTTGTGGCAGTGCTTTATCACTTCAATACGATATCTTTCACGTAGTCTTTCCACACCTCTGGCCCCCAGACTATGGTTATCGCAGCCATCTATCCAACACAAGACCCCATTCCCAATTGAACTTCAGTCCATCATGCCAGACCTTATCAAAACCCTTCAAGACATCACAACACACCACGTTTGCTCTGCCTTCCTGACTCTGATTCAGTGCCAGCATTTCATGTCATGTCGCTTTTGCTATCTGGGTCTCTCGTTCCAGTCTAAAGTCAAATTGTTATTTAGGTAAAATGTCATAGTCTTCAAAAAAACAAGTTTAATATGTCCTTCAACAAGGTCTCCTGTCTCTTCCCAGGTATTTCCAAGAGAATTATTGGTCTGTATTTCAGTGGGTCACGTCTTGAAAGGCCGCAAAAACCTGGCCGTTATATCCATGCCAAAGTTGGAGGTTGCCTGTTTTGCTGTCTGTTTGGGTTTGCATAGGAATTCCATTATTGGGGACAGATGCTGGTGTTATTAGGCAGCACTGTAGGTCCTATTCCTTGCTTTAGCCCTGTTGGCCTCCACTTGCTGCAACCCCCTTCCTTTTTTCTTGAGGAGGGCTACTCAGATTGGACATTTTTTATCCAGTGTGAAGTGCTTCCCTTTACAATTAACACACTTCATTGGCGCTTTGCACTCCCAAGAGAGGTGACTAAGCCACTGCATTGCATGCATTGCGTATGTTGGGGTTTGGGGCATTGTTTTTTTAGATGCTTATATGCAAGGCAGTTCCCACAGTAAAGGAGATACATGGACTTCCTCCTCCACATTGTGAGGAGGTACAAATTGATTACAGATGCACAGACCTTTTCTCATGGCCATTTGCACCATCTCCCTCGTTTCAAATCGGACCTTTACCGACATGATCCTCGGTACGTTATATTTTGAGGGAAGGACATCCACATCGGCTACTCTAGGCCAGTTCAGTCTACTTTCAATGCTATTTGTTTTCTTCCCTGGTGTAGTATGACACCTGGTTGTCCACTTGCTTTAGTATTACAGATCTGAGCGCATTGACTTCGTAGGGGGTGATGATCTCCAAATCCCTTTCTTTTAACTATTTAACTACATTTTCATGGAGGAAAGCATCGAGATCTTCCCCCCTCAGCACCACATACAAGTGCTTTTGCTGCCCTTGGTTCACCCGAAAGATATCTACATTCACTTCTCCAGACAACCTATATACCTCCCTCTTCCGCTCCTCATCTTTTATCTTGACAGAGGGCATCCCTCCTGACTCCCTCCCCACCCCTCAGTACAGTTGGATGGATAGATGCATAAGGTGACAGGTGAGAATTAATGATGGTGAAGAATTTAATGTTAAGTGAATATTAATTCAAGTGGGATTTCTAAAGCTTGCTGGGCAGTGAGAAATGATTACCTGCAATCTTCAGTCCTAATTTTAATTTACTATTACTGCTGTGGGCGTCTGGTGTTGTGCCTCTATGTATTGTGTTGTAAAGGATAGTTGAAAGGGGTGACAATTTCCTATACCTATGCTGGCACTGAAATAGAGGCCAGGACAATGACGGCGGCCTAGAACCGAGTTCAGATTTCAAAAAACCTCATGGGCCACTTCCCTCGAATTCTAGGCAGGTTGTTAGTATGAGTAGTGAAGGAAATCAAGAGGGTGAGAGGAGAGGTAAGGGGGGGGAGGATGTAGGGAACAGGCTGGGGGGGGGGTGGGGGGGGTTATTCTTATACTACTACTAATGCTGCCCAATGGTCTTAAAACTGGCTTGAAGCTTTTGGCAATCAGCCAATGAAAAGTCAGCTCTCTTCACTCTGCTTTCCACCAATGGGAGATGGAATGAATGAATGAATAATTAGTAATTATCTGGCGTCGTGACTACCAGGATCATTGACGCCGAATGAAGCCATTTAGACAACCTATTTGGGAAAAATCCACGCACACATCATAAAAACTCTTAAAATCCCCTATCAGTTATTGTACTATAGCTAGCGCAAAGATGCTACTTACGCATTAAACACCACCAACACTACATTATTATTATTATTAAAAATAGTTTAACCAGACAACCGAGCTGACCCTCAGCTCCCACAGGGTCGGCCCAAAGGAAAATGCTAGGTCCAGGCCAAAGGCCACGAGCTGGAACCAAACAGGTGTCATGTAGGATAATAAATAATATATTAAGATTAAATAAAAAAACTGCACAGAGGCAAAGGCTTTCATACTAGAACACAACAGGCAATAAATACATTTACCCACATTTCCATACATTCATTCTAAAAACACAAAGCTAAAAACTACACACATACATAAAAGCGAAATATACCTAAATTTCGTTAAAAACTCCAACTTCTTTTAAAAATTCTATAACACTCTCATAATCATACTGCGCTTCTTCACCCAATCTTTTCGCCACACTGTAATTCCCATCTCAATCTCTTTTATCTTTAAAGTGCTGCTCTCTCAGTTCCCAATGACTAGGACATTTAACTAGTAAATGCTTAATAGTCATCGGGACGAGACAGTCATCACAGTAAGGTTGGTATTCACCACTCATGAGATACCCATGTGTCAATCTTGTATGTCCTATACGGAGGCGGCATATCGTTACTTCCCATTTCCTAGGCATAGATTCATATTTCCAAGGGTGTGTGTGCGTGTGGCAAACTCTTTCATTTTATTTGGTCCTGCTTCGTTCCATTGCTGTTCCCATAATCTTGCAATGAACTTTGATATACTAGGAAAAAAGTCTCTATATGGTACAGCAATTGGTCTTGGTATCATATTGGTTGCTGCTGATTTAGCTAGTTGGTCTGCTTTTTCATTTCCATATATATTTATGTGCGATGGGACAGCAGATATATGTAATCCCTCTACGATGATAAAAAATACCCACTGTTTGAGATTTTTCAATGTAATTGGATGATCAGTATTAAAATTTCAAGTGCCTGTAATGCACTTTTGGAATCACAAAAGATGGTGATATTAGTGGAATTCTGGAGGGTTGCAATATGTTCCAATGCTGTTAAAATTCCATACAGTTCCGCTGTGAAGTTCGATGCTATGATGGGTAGTGCTCCTCTGCGGCTAAAATCATTACTAAAAACTCCATATCCGACTCCATCATCAGTTTTGGAGCCATCAGTAAAAACAAATGTAGAGCCTGAGTGCTCTGCAGTATGTTCTAAAAATAATACTCTGATTTCTGTATCTGATTTTTCTCTTTTAATACCTTTAAAATATTTACAAAATTTAATTACAGGTAATTTCCATGCTGCGGTAATTGGTAAATTAACTGGACATACAGGATTTCTTGACATTCATTTTTTCCAAGATCTTTTTCACTCTAAAACTAAAAGGCTTAGGAAACCTTGGATGATTTTCATAAAAGTTGTTGAAAGAATTTCTATTTGCTGCTTCAAAGGCTTTAGAGTTGGGGATTCTCTGAACCCTAAACCAATATCTGATAATTGATGATTGGCTATATAACTCTAGTGGGATTTCTCCCGCATCAATTAATAAACTTAAGATGGGAGAAGATCGAAAGGCACCTGTTGCCAAGCAATGGGAGATGGAGTTTTGTCTTTCTTCAAGTCTCAGGAGTGCTCTTTCTCGACGTCCTCTCTCTGCAAGGGTTGCTGCTCTTCTCCTGATCACTGATCTCTGATTGATCTGTCTCCTTTTGCATCGTATTGTTAGATTCAGCCAGCCTTATGCTGGCACGGACTCTTGCTGCACAGCAGCCCATAACTGTAAATTTAACACCTGTTCATGTGAAGAAAACCATTTGGCTCTAATTAACCACTGGGCCAGAAATGAAAAAGCATTAGTGGGAGAGAAAGTGCTACAGTAGCAAGTCCCAGTAAGTATGAGGATGTGGGAAGGAAAGGATAAAATTTGAGTCAGAGAAATAGGATGTAAAAAAAAAAGAAACAAAAGAAGAAAAAATAAAGATTCTTGCAGTCTTCTATGCTCACTCGTTGAGGTCACTATACTTATAATATCAAACGCAATACCATCAGGACTAGCTAATAGTATAGTAGTCCTTAAATGAGATCATGATCGGAGCTTTATGAACATCTGGAAAAGGTGGTTTAGGCAGTTTCATTGCCTGGATGGTGGATAGAAACTGAGAAAAGCTGAAAATGTATCAAGTGGGCAACGTAGCAGATAGTTATCTAGTGGTTGAGCTACTAACTGTTCGCAGTACTTGCATGCTCTGTTCTCTGGATAACACAAGTCATAGACGGCTGATGATGACAGCTAATCCCCTGGAATTATTTCTGGAAAGGGAGAGACTTGAAGAATTTATTTATTAAAGATTATCTGTCGTTGCAACTGCTAATGGTTATTGACACCACTACAATGGAATATATAAAGCATCTGTATACATATCTAATGAAGAAATACATTCATACGCACACACATACAGACACAAGACAAAATTACTATTAACTTAGTAAAAAAACATTAAAAACTCACTTAAATTTTATAAAATTAAATTAATAAGGGCAAATCCCCATGAAAAAAATTAATAGATAATCATAAAACCTATTAAACTTAAAAGATTAAAAGTAAAAATTAAATCTTAATTAAAATACCAATAGCATTAAAAATTAAACGGCGCTTTCATTAAAATCTGCCCGTAAAATCTTGGTAAGGTAAAAACCACCTTCAGTTCCCCTGCAACTTGGAGGAAAGTACCTCTCTCTCTCATCTGACAGACTAGGGCACTGAACTATCAGGTGTCTGACTGTCAATGGTACCAAGTAATCGTTACAATAAGGCTGACGATCTCCACTCATCAGAAAGCTATATCTCATTTTTGTATGACCTATTTTAAGCCGGTTGGGTATTATTTCCCTTTGTCTAGTCATTGATGAATCCTCCCAAGGAAAATTGGAGGTAGCTATTTCTTTCATTTTTTGGTTTTCTAGTTCCCATGCAAATTTCCAGGAATCAAGGAAAACTGATTAATGACCAGATACATACTTGGTTGAGAGCTGCTTTGGCAAGTGAGTCTGCTGCTTCATTTCCTGCCACACCAACTACCACTAATCTTAAGAAACTGAAGCCACTCTAAAATTTCAATTATGATAGGATGGAGTGAATTAGAATAACCAATAGCTTGCCAGACACTCAGTGAATCGTAAGATATAACAAATTGTTTTCCAGTATGATAGGCAATCTCATAAGGGCAGTTAGAATTGCATTAACACTGCTGTAAAAATAGATGACTGATCTGGCAGCCTTCCACTCTTATTAAAATTGGGAAATAAAACTCCATAGCCAATGCCTGCATCAGACTTGGATCCATCTGTAAAAACTATGACTGAACCATCATGGTCCAACAAGTGTTCTAAAAAAGAGATTCGCAGCATCTCAGCACTCACTTCTTCCTTGCTACCAGTGAAGAACCTGCAGTGCTCCACAGACGGAAGCTTCCAGGGGGCACAACAGAATGCTTAAATGGCCAGACTTTGACCCTAGGAATAATCTTCTAAAATTTTTAAAACTCTGTATCCAAAAAGGTTTTGGATAACGTGGATCATGTTCATAAAGGCTAAAATGCTCATCATTAAAAACTGCTTTGCAAGTTTATGAGTCAGAAATCTAATGGATTCTATGCCAGCATCGAACAAGTGATATCTGACGACATGAATCCAAAGGAATTTCCCCAGAATCTACCAAAAGGCTTGGGATTCGAGACGATTTAAAGGCACCACTCACTATCATTATTCCTGAATTATGTACCAAATCTAAAATATTTAGTTTTGATTTCAAGGCTGAAGAGTATACCTCACAACCATATGCTAATTTTGATGCCACTATGGCATTTTAGAGGATCATTAAGGTGATTTCTATCTACTCCCCAAGATGTATGGGAAAGCACTCTTAAAACATTCAGAGCTTGAATACAAATAACTTTCAGATCTTTTAGGTGAGGCACCCAAGTCATTCTTTTGTCGAACAGCAATCCCAAAAAACCTGTCTCTTCCTTACACGATACCCTCTGATCATGTATGTAGATTGATTGATTTGTTCGTTCTTACTGGGGTCGCAACAACGAGGTTATTGACGCTGTATCATTAAAAGGAATCTTAAAGGAAAAAGTCAATTAAAAATTTATAAATATGTTTTATAAAAACCTGTGAGTACTACAGAGAACCCAAGAACACACGAAATACCCATCCCACCTACACACCTATTTCAAATTAATTGTAAACAAAAGTACATGCAACACAGGCACCCTGCATACTTCCAGATTCTAAACAATTCTGTGAAATAAACAGAAATTAAAAGTACTAAAACTTTATATATGGTAATCAATATTATATCAATTGGAGGTAAACTATGTACATAAAAATTTAACAAAGTAAAAAAAAATTAAAAGCAAATGATATACACTAACATATATACACAATCTCAAACATCATACCCAAACTAACCTAAATTTTTTCAAGAAAGCCTGCTTCTTGAAGGTAACTAAAAAGGCTATCCTCATTCAAATTTCTTCCTATAATGGCATCCAGTTTAAAATCCGTTCTTCCAAATGCGTTGAAATGACTCTTCCTTACCAACATTAAGCTAGGACATTCTACTATTAAATGTTTTACAGTGAGGGGAGCAAGACAATCCTCACAAAATTGTTCAGGGTCATTGTTCATTAAAAAACCAAGAGTAATCTGTGTGTGGCCGATCCATAACCTACATAATGCAGTCTCTTTCAGACGGTCTTTTAACATATAAAGCCAGGGGTTGATTACGTCAGTAAGTTCTCTCATTTTATCATTGGTCTCTATTGCCCAATAAAATTGCCAAACTGATTCTACCGTCTTTTTAATTTCAGGAATGTAGTCTGAGGAAGGAATTGCTATACTTCTTGGATTTTTTGAGGTACCTGACTTAACCAGTTCATCAGCTCGTTCATTTCCAACAATGCCAACATGTGAAGGAACCCAGCAGAAGTTAACTGCCTTCTGTTTTTGTTTTAATAAAAACATCCACTCCGTTATTTCCAGTACCACAGGGTGTACTGGATTAAAAGATGTCAAAGCTTCCAAGACACTCTTGGAATCACTAAAAATAGTAAAATTATCTCCTTCTAAAGTTACAATTTTCTTTAGTGCCGTTAAAATGCTAAAAAGTTCAGCAGTAAAAATAGTAGCACAACTTGGTAGTGCACCACAAACACTACTGTCAGGGTATACCACTCCAAACCCAACGCCTACACTGGATTTGGAGCCATCGGTAAAGGTTTTGCCTCAATTGATCATGCTTTTCAGCAATAGCAAAGAAATTTCTGCTTAAGAATATCCACCTGAACAGTCTGCCTTGCAACCAGAAAACCATTTACAATATTTCACAGAGGGCAATTTCCATGGAGGGAATCTTGAAAATTTTGCTGGAATTACTTTTCCTTTTATTACATTGAGCTCCTCTAATGCACATTTCACCCTGTATCCAAAAGGCTTTGGATATGAAGCATATTTTTCATAAATACAAAAATTGCCTTTAAAAACAGTATTGTAGGCTAAGGACTCAGGAGTTCTTTGTATGTGGTAATATTTCAACAGGGCAAATTTCCTTATCAAATCTAGGGGCAGTTCACCTGCATCCACTAATAAACTAGATATTGGGGAGGATCTAAAGGCTCCTGTTGCAATTCTAATTTCCCCATGGTGAACTGCATTCATAGTATCTAATCTTCTTTGTAGTTGCTGATGAGTAGATTTCTGACCCATATGCCAATTTTGAAGCAACCATTGCTTTATAAACATGTAACAAGTGCTTTATATCAGCCCGCCAATTTATAAGACTTAAGACTTTTAAAACATCTAATGCCTTCATGCATTTGACTTTGAGGCTCCTGATATGAGCTTCCCATGTTAACCTGCTATCAAAGATGAGGCCTAAAAACTTTGTTTCCTGTACGCATGCAAGTCTCTGTCCATTTAAAAACAGATCTGAGTCTGGATGAACCCCTCTGATACGGCAGAAATGTATAACAACAGTTTTGGCAGAGGTAAATTTAAAACCATGCTCAGCTGCCCAACTGTTAACTTTATTTATTACCAACTGAAGTTTTCGCTCTGCAACACATTTTAGATGCAGCATACAAAATAGATAGATCATCAATGAACATTGTTGACATTACATCTTTTGGAATTTTTGAGGCTATCCCATTTATGGCTAAGGCAAACAGAGTGACACTTAACACACTTCCCTGAGACTGCATTATGTAGGTTACGGATCAGCCACACACAGATTACTCGTGGTTTTTTAATGAAAAATTACCCTGAACCATTTTGTGAAGATTGTTTAATGTTCTTTCACATTAGACAGAGTACTACCTACTCTGACTTTAAAATAATGGGTTTTAAAAAAAACTTTAATAAAAAGTGGTAGTTCTCCATGCAGACCAATTTCATGCAAGACTTTTATAATTCCATGCCCCCAGGTACTATCATAAACCTTTTTTAGGTCAAAGAAAAATGCCACATAATGCTGCTTGGAAGCAAATGCCTGACAGATTACATTCTCCAAACGTATCAATACATCTGTGCAAGAGTGCATACAGCGAAAGTCACACTGAGACGAGGGTATAATTTTCTTTGTTTCTAAAACCCATACCAACCTAAAATGATCACTACCGTATAGATCATCCAACACCTCCCAAAGAATCTTTGCTGTTTTCATTGGAGGAGGTTGGGGATGGCAAAGGGAGGTCCTTATCCACGCCTAAGATTGTCAATGGTGCCAAAGAGTCGGGGGGTCCAGGGGACAGTGTACTAGAGAGACTAATCATGGGAATTGAAGGAAAAAAAATGGGGAAATCATACACACATACACACACAACAACTGCTTGGGAAGACCAACAAGCTATCTTGGACCAGACAGGGTTCGACATTCTCCACCAACGGCACACGTAGAAGTTGTTTCCCCACTGTCTGCCCCATACCTTACCCTTTCGGGGATAGCACCAATATGCTTGCAGTGGCCCAGGTATAAGCCAATCTGCCTGCTGGGAGTTCTGGCCCCCCTAATGGGGACAGACTCACCACTCCAAACATATTGGTGGGCTTCCGGACAAAAGCCAGGAGTCCCATCCCAAAAACAAGGCACCCCCTGGATTCCGATGAGCTGATCCCTGTAGATGGTTCCACCCTCAAGATAGCAATGGGAAAATCCCATCACCATCTCTTGGGTCCAAAACGTATTGGGTGGCGACCCACCACCACAACTCCCACAATTAGCTTCGAATCCAAACCCCCTCCAAATCACGAACCTCTCCCAGACTCACCCAAGCAGTAAAATTTTTTGAAAGTGGAAATGTCCCCGCAAGTTAATGCCAAAAGTTTTGTAGGCTTTCCGTCAGGATCCGGCCTTCGCAAACTTGAAGGCAGAATCCCTTGCCCCCTCACCACATGAAGGAACCTACTCGAGGGATTGAGAATGTGGCCATGGAGTCTTTGTTGTGCCTCACTAGCTTCCAAGGGTGAGGAAAATTTAACATAAGCAAAAAATGACTGCTTGTCTTTTTCTAGCAGTAATTATATTCTTTCTACTTTACCAAATTATTTCATTACACTATACAAACACTAAAAATCTAATGACAAATTTATATTAGAGTAAGGAAGGACTCTACTATTTGGATCAAATCCACGAGGTTTACTAACACCTTGGTGGCTCTGTGTTTAGTTCTGTCCGATAGCCGAGCTCATATCCATCTTCATGCCTGAAGTTGTTGCCATTGCCAGTAAGTTGTCAGATCCAGGGGAGGGAAAACTATTGTCCAAATCCATAGAATTATGCCAGTTCACATTCTAATGTCCAAAAAGTGCGCACTCCAACACCAAAGAGCCCTGCTGAGACCCCAACAGCACATCAGAAAGGGAAACCAAGGCAGCCTCTAAAGCCCAAACTCCCCACCCCAACAAACCACACAAGCCCACAAAGCAATCCCAGGATACTATACTAAGCACGCACACACCAGACCACCTCACACAAACCGGCTCACCTACACACCCAAAACTGCTTGGTTTTATCAAGAAAGTATCGTGGATCAGTCAGGTATTCACATTCTCCACCAATGGCACAAGTGAGAGTCGATTCCCAATAGTCCACCCAATACCCTACCCTTTCGGGATGGCATCAATATGCTTGCAGTGGCCCAGGTATAAGCCAATCTGCCTACTGGGAGTTCTGACCCCACTAATGGGGACTGATTCCCAACTACAAACGTATTGGTGGGCTTCCAGACAGAAGCCAGGAGTCCCATCCCCAAACACCAACCCCCCCTGGATTCCGATGGGCTGATCCCTGGAGATGGTTCCACCCTCAAGATGGCAATAGAATGATTGATTGTGTTTTATATCTGGCGTCACAACATCTGGGTAAGTGACACCGAAATAAATTAAATAGAAAAAATTAAATTTTTGATAAATTTCATATAAATATAACTATAAATATATTATATAAAAATTTTGTTCATATATATAAGTTCTTACATAGACAATCTATGTATAATTTAAATTTGGTTAAGGAGGCCCCGCCTCCCTCATATTATTATTATTAATAGGGGTTAGTTTTTCCAGACCTCTGAGTCTCAAGTAGACTCTTCTCGGGCTGGTTCAAAAAATTAGACTATTTGAGAAACCAGTCTTATTTAAAAAATTTATGATTTTATTAATTGAAAAATCCCTGCTTTCAGCAAGAATATTTTTCATTTCCGAACTCCGCAGATAAATAGATCTTTGCTAGGTCCAATTTGGGCACTCAACAAGCAAATGCTGTACTGTTATGGGTGTTTGACATCTGTTACATTTCACTGAGTCAGCATGTGGTGTTGACATCAAGTGACCATGTGAGAATCTTGTGTGTCCTATACGGAGCCTTGTTAGGATCACCTCTTTTGATCTTTCCTCCTGTGAGGATGTCCTCCATGCATAGACTTCAGTTTTTATATTTTTAAGTTTATTTGTTGTTTGCACTGAGGCCCATTCTTCTTTCCAATCCTGGTAAATCAATGTTTTAACTAATTTTACCCAGTCTGACACTGGGGCATATGAAATTGTTGGAGGGATAGTGCAGGCTAATTTGGCAGCAGAGTCTGCATATTCATTTCCTTTTATTCCCACGTGTGCTGGGATCCAACATATTTCCATTGATATTCCTGATTGGAGGAGTTGATGAATTTTTATTTGAATTTCCTGTACTATTTGGTTTCCTGGTTTATACTGTCTTATTGCATCTGTAGCGCTACGTGAGTCACTGAAAATAACAGAGACACTTGCTTTTGTCTCAGATATCATATCTAGAGCCATCTGTATGGCTGTGACTTCAGCAGTAAATACTGATGATATTGAAGGTAGGCTTTTTTTAATTAACATATTTTTCGAATATGCAGATGCTCCTACTCCAACATTATTTTTGGAGCCGTCTGTATATATCATAAATTTGTCGCCTTTTCTTCTAATGTGCTCCAAAGCAAGTTGGCGGTACATTTCCGTACTTGTCATTTGCTTTTTGAGTAGGTAAGACAGGGAGGTACATATCTTTACTCTATTTAAAATCCATGGTGGTGGCAATTCCATGGTGGTTGAAAATGGATTCATTCATATTATGTATGTTCTTTTTGGGAAAGAGCTAGTACTATTAACTGCTGTTACTTGATTACAGTTTTGGAAGCAGTCAGCTGCAGGAGACGATCCCGCTTGCATTGAAAGACCTTGTATTGTTTATTAAATTACGGTGATGTTTTAAGGGCAAACACATGCCTCCACCAAAAGTGAGTTTGTTGGGACGATCGGAATGCTCCTGTACACAATCGCACCCGCCTTCATGGTGCACTGCATCGAGAGATTTAATGCAGATTCTGAGGCAGATGAATATATTGGACAGCAGTAATCTATTATGGATAAGACTGTTGCCTTATATATTATTAATAAAATGTCTCGCTTTGCTCCCCAATTTAATTATGTGTGCTGTATAACTTTTTTAATATGGCAAGGGCTTTGATGCCCTTGGCTTTAATGTATTTGATGTGCTCTTTCCAATTTAAATGTTGATCAAATATTACTCCTAGATACTTGATTTTGTACAAAATTGTATTTCAGTGCTAATAAAAGATGCATTTTGATTGTTTGGTTCTTCATCCACCTTTTGTCTTTGTAGAAGACGATTGCTTTTGTTTTGTTTTATCAGTTGAAAATTTAAATCCAACTGAATTTGCCCAACTACATATATTTGAAATGGCAGTACTGAGTACTCTCTGAGCATTGTCTCAATTACTACTTGTATAGTAAATGACAAAGTCATCAACATATAAACTGTTTTTTTACACCACTTGGTAAATTTATAGTAATGTCATTGATTGCTAAAGCAAACAATGTACAGCTCAAGACACTACCTTGAGGGATTCCTTCTTCCAGTTTTTCTAGGTTACTGAGTAGGAATTTTACTACTCTTACTTGAAAAGTTCTGTTTGTTAAGAAGTTCTTAATAAATATTGCTAAGTGGCCTCTTAGTCCCTTGGGATTGTGGAGTTTTTGCATGCATGTTATGTTTCCATGTTGTATCGTATGCGTTTTTCTATATCAAAAAATATAGCTACTGTTAATTTCTTTTTGTTCAAAGCCTTTTTTGATATGATCTTCTAAATGTGTTAAGGGATCTAGGGTTGATCTGCCAGCTATTGAAACCAGATTGTGTTGGTGTTTAGATTAGATTAGATTATAACATTTTTGGCACATAGCCAAGCGCCGGAGCTGAGGGCCATTCAGCGCATATATATCTTAAGAATAAAAAAAGTCACTGTCACACAAACAAACATCACACAACCGATCTAACATACAAATCATTCATTCATAAAACCAAACAAGAAACCTAAAACAATTAAAAGAAAACTACAATTCGTAAAAAATTAAAGACCAATATTTTTTTAAAAATGTCATAATTTGCTATGCCCGAGCACCTTCACCTAAAATATCTGCAAGAGACTTATTTGCCAGCAAACAGCTCTACGTTTGGTTTCAAAATGTGGGCATCCACCAAAATATGCACCACAGTCAAATCCACATGACAGGTGGAACAGCGAGGAACCTGCCTATCCGCTCCACTCATCATTAGATACCCGTGAGTATATTTTAGTGTGGCCAATACGCAATCTAGCTAAAACTATCTCAGACCTTCTATCCATCCGGCTATGAGGCCAAGGATGAACAGAAGGCCTAATCGATTTCAATTTAAGATTATTATCTAAAGTAGACCAGTGGGCCTGCCACTGGTCTCTCACAATAAAATCGAATGGTACTTTTAAAATCAGATACAGGGACGCCCATGTTGGAAATGTGCCTAAGCCTAGTTGCAGCCTTAAGCAGCAGCGTCGGCTCGCTCATTCTCAACAATTCCAACATGGGACGGAGCCCAACAAAAATCCAACAGAAAATCCTCTTCTATTAATTAAAAGATAAAACCAATCTAGTACTTCTTGCACTAAAGGATGGCAAGAGACTAGGCTTTTTTAGAGAAGATAAAACACTCAAAGAGTCGGTAAAAATGGTAAAAACCTTGTGGTACAAGAACTATAAAAGATATATTTAAAGAGCAGTCAAAACTGCCAGCAGTTCAGCTGTAAAAACAGAAGAAATTAGAAGGAAGTTTCTTTTTAATGATATTACCACCAGTCACTACAGAGCAACCAACACCATCAGAACCCTTCGAGCCATCGTATATATATGATGAGAATCACCATGTTCGGAAGCATGGTCCAAGAAACTTGCCCTCAACTGTTCACCAGAACTGTTGCTCCTGCTGTCCCTAATTGGGCAGATTTCTAGGCATGGTCTATTCCAAGGAGGAAACTTTGAAGGCGAAATTTCAGCTACTGCAGGGGGAAGTAATCCCACCTCCCTGGCAGAGCTTGCTAGTCGGACCTCAAGCGGCTTTTGGAAGTCTCGGTCTATTTGGGGCTCTGTCAGTTGGTTCTCTAACGTACTTATAGTTAGGGTTTAGCTTTGACGTAAAAGTATTCTTGATATGGCTCTCAAGCCTAATTCCTCCTACGGATAAATAGTGGGGGGAAAACCGGACTCAACATATAGGCTTTCTACTGGTGAAGTTCTATAGGCTCCCGTACAATATGTAAAGCCATATTATGGACAACATCTAATTTCTGCAGTGTTGTCTTGCACGCAGAACCATAAACTTGGCAACCATAATCATTTGCTTAGGCATACACCTCCTGGTACATCCTCAAAAGGGTAATTCGATCTGCCCCCAGTTAAAATTAGATACAACTTTAAGAATATTAAGTCGAAGGTTTCACGGTTACATACAACTTCATTAAAACATGTTGAGTAAAAAAAGTTTAATTTCTTTATTCAAATGTAAAAAAACACCTAGATACTTAATGCTATCTTCATAAGGTAAAATCGAATCGTTTAAAAACAACGTAGGGATCTCTTCCACTCTTCGTAATCGACAAAATCGTATTGCTTTGGTTTTTTCTGGTGAAAATTTGAACCCTTTAGCACTGGCCCATGATGTTGAAGCATTAATAGCAGTCTGGATCATTTGACAAGCTTCACAGCTGTGGACTTACTACAGATTATTGCATAATCATCAGCAAAGGCCAGACCATGCACCCACCGACAGGAACTTGTTCTAGTAGACCGTTTACAGCTACATTAAAGAGTGTTGGACTAAGAACGCTTCCCTGAGGTAACCCTTCTTCTTGAGGGTAAGCAGAAGAAATGTAAGAGCCCACTCTTACTTTCAGGTAACGTTCTGACAAAAAATCTTTCAGACAATAAAATAAATTACCCACAACACCCCACTCTACAAGTTGCAAAAGGATACCCCCTCGCCAGGTCGTGTCGTAGGCTTTTTCTAGGTCAAAGAACACTGCAACAGTCTGGTTTTGCACAGCAAACAAAAGCATTCCTGTATCTCCCGAGTAAGGAACATCAAAGGGTCAGAAGTACTTCTATTTTTTCCTAAAGCCAAACTGCCGATTTAGATAAAAGATTCTTTGAAATCCAAATACCACAGTCGAGCATTGACCATCCCTCTCATAAATCTTGCTAACACAACTGGTTAGAGCAATTGGGCTATAGTTCTTTAGGAAGGAAGGAATCCCTTTAAAAGGTTTTAAAACAGGTACAATAATCGATATCTTCCAAGACTCTGGTGAAGTTCCTGAAAGCCAAAAAACTGTTTTAAAAATGTCTAAAAGAAATTGTTTTGTACTTCTAGGCAAATTAAAAAAATCATGAGTACAGTATATCATCTTCCCCAGGAGATGTTGGGGAAGATAACGAGATTGCATGATCTAATTCTTTCATGGTGAAAGGGAGATTATACGACTCTGAATTTAAACTTACAGCAGGAACAACCGTGGTACCACCCTAATATTCCTGAAAGCAGGAGAGTAATGTAGGGCACTAGATATATTGGAGAAATGCCTACCAAAGGTTTCTGCAACTTCCCTCCAGAATCAGCTATGAAGACGCCATCAATTTTCAAAATAGGCAAGGGAGATGGAGAAACAAATTTCCCTTGCAGCTTTCGGATTCTGTTCCAGACAGACATAGGGGTAATCATATTTTAATTCACTTATATATCTGATAAACGATTCCCTCTTTGCCTGCTTAAATGTTTTCTTTTGCTTAGCAAGAGCTCTTTTATAGATAATTTGATTTACCAAGCAAGGATATCTACGATATCTCTTGTAGCAAGTTCTTGTTATCTTTCGGCTCAAGGCGCATGCATCACTCCACCAAGGTACTAGAGGACGACAAGGCTTACCAGAAGTTCAAGGAATAGACAGCATGGCACCGCACAGCAATATACTGATTAAATACTCGTAAGCAGATGTTGGGCTCTGAAAATCTTTTATATCTTGATTCAACTTCAGTAGATTTTTTGAATAATCCCCAGTTAGCCTCCCCTACCTTCCATTTTGGTAAACACATGGAGATGGAATATTTTTCATATACTTTAAGTGAATGGGCCAATGATCACTGCCATGATCATTCCTGGTCTACTACCCACTGGTAATCTAACCTCAAAGACGAAGAGCAGATAGTGAGTCAATGGCTGAATCAGTATTATGAAAAACATCATGTCTTGTAGGGGAACCATCATTCATTAAAGTGATGTCATCAAGTCAAGCAGCTGTTCTATTATTAAACCCCACCGGTCGCAGTTTGGCTCTCCCCAGTGGGTGCTTGGCATTAAAATCCCCCATCAAAATGAAGGGTTTAGGAAGCTGGTCTATCAATGTCTGAAGATCATTTAATTCAGCTGACGAGGATTACCCTGTGCATCCTGTAATCTACTTTCTAATGATGGATCTAGGTATAAAGAACAAATAGTGATCCATTTATCATTGAAAACTTGAACTGCACAAGCCTGCAACACAGTGTTCAGTTGAACAACCCTATGATTAACAGACTTGCGGGACTATGATGCCTGTGCCTCCCTGAGCACGTACACCTATCAGGGGTGGAGACCTATGGAATGAATAATTAAAACCCAAGTTGGGAGTGTGCTCTCCCAACTTTGTCTCCTGAAGACACATTGCAGATAGATCATGATCCCTTAACAGAACCCGAACTTGCTCTCTATTTGGTATAAAGCCACGGATGTTCCACTGCATGAGAGCCATTATTTAGAGGGAAGGCATCTTTAAAATTCCCTACTAATTTAGGAATCTGTGTCCTGGTGAGAGAGATCTTATCAGTTTTACCAGTTACTATTTGACCTAGATCTAGGTGTTTACAGATCTTTTAGAAGATGGGCTCTTTCACTTGCCCTTTCAGTTTTATTTCTTTTGTTTTTTCCTACGATTGCTGAGTGACCGTGAATGAGGCGAAGAGGGAGAAAGGGCCCTCTTCTGACGAAATAAAGAGGGCCTCTATCTCCTCACCGTCATCTCCACGGTGCACTGTAATGACAGGATCAGGTGAGGGCTCAATGTCAGGCAATGTCCCTGACAGAGAGAAGTCGTCAACAAATTGAGACCTGGCTTGAACCCTTGAAACAACAGGGTCCCCTGGCTGACCAGTGTCTCTGCAACATGGGATACCCACCACAGGGGGGCATGGGAAGCCCCACCACGTGGGGGCCCCACCAGGGGGGCACGGGAGGCCCCACCATGGGGGGAGGCACGGGAGGCCCCACCAGCATGGGAGGTCCCACCAGGGGGGACATGGGGTACCCTCTAGAGGGGTCTGTGGAAAACCCCACCAGCGGGGGACCACGGGACGCCCCACCAGTCGGGGCAACCAGAAGAGGCAGTATTTAATTGTTAGAGCTTTCAGGGACATCCGAATAAGTTTTCCTGCCCAACAGCTTCTTGGCCTGTCCCACACTGATGTGTTCGTCAAGAGATTTTATTAATGCATCTTGTTCTTTCTTGAATGCACTACATTTCTTATCCACAGGCTCGATGTTCACCCTTACAGTTTACACAAATTACTGGTCCAGAACATTCCTCGTGCTCAGGCTGGCCACACGATTCAACAGAGTTTATTTCTGGTGCAAACATTAGAGGAGTGTCCAAAGCCAAAACATTTAAAGCACTGGAGCACTCTCGGTCTATAAAGGACGAACTTTCATGATTTCACTATCAAGAATAACTTCAGATGGCAGAGAAGAACTTTTAAATGTTAAAATAAGCATCGATGAGCGGGGCACTTTAAAAACCTTCCAAACCACATCTGGACACATTTCCAAAATTTCCTCCTCATCCATTCATGTAGATCTTCATTAATATAACACCCTTCGCATAACTAAAATTAAAGTGAGGTTTTACCTCTTTTATCACACCCTCAGGATCAAGCTTCAAATTTAGGAGCAATTATGACTGAACATTGGTCTTGGTATGAACTAAAAAACGATTAACGCCCAAAGCGAGTTACTTCATGGGCTCCAACATTGCCGATCTTCTGGCTTTACCAACCTTTTCACCTTGAAGAGGTTGCCTCTCTCACCATGCGTGGAGATTATACTTATTCTACTAGGATCTTTTATTTCATTTGGTGGTTTATAAATGTCTAATATCTAGGGGACCTCTTCTGCCTCTACAAGTCCAACACTCATAGAATCTGACTTAAATTTTTCTAAAGGCTCTGTAGCTTTTCCGATGCATTGTTTGAAAATTATCCAAATTCAAAAAAAACATAATTATTGCCAAGTTTATTTCTTAATTCTTTGATGTTCCCAATTTACAAAATTCATTATATATCATGTCATAATTCCAGTCTAAGGGGGACTGGTTTCACATGCAGAATGTTTGTTAACAAGGAGCTCATTTGAAAAAGGCTCCAAAGTTACAATGGAGGAACATTACCAGGTTTTTCCTTGTCCTTATCCTTGCCTAAGTCGTCAACCGAAGATCTAATTAATGTCGCCATAAGACGAAGGATTTATGATTCGTCCAGGTAGCCCCCCACCCACCATGGAGCCACATTTAGATTGATTGATTGATTGATTATGGAATTTAGGGCATAGCCCAAGCGCTGGGACCTGCAAAGGTCATTCAGCGCTGCAGTATTATAGGTTAAATGAAATGAATTAGATGAATGAATACATGAATCAATTAAAACTTCTCACACAAATGACCAACTAAAACTGCAATTAAAAACACCGAACGACACACAACAACCAGGACCAGACGATCTCAACATCACATATCAACCAAACCAAAACCATTCACTCTCACTGAAAACTACTCATACTGCAACCAAAGAATCCCACAGCCGAAGCACACAAACACACGCAAAACCAAATACATAAAAAAAAAAAAAAAAACCTGACATGCATACATCCATTCAACACCATTTAATCTTTATTAAAACAGCAAACAAAATTTTTAATAATAATCAGGTACTTAAAATGATGACTATGAACAAAAAGTAAAAAATAAAATCAACATAAAATAAAATAAAATCAACAAAAAATAAAATCAACGAGTTAAAATTTGCCATCAATTAAACTTCATATCCCAACATTTTAAAAAACTCACTAGTGCAGAAATATCTGCTTTGTCATCTAGAACATCGGCAAGAGATTTTCCATCAAGGTGGAATCTCTGCCTCTGTTCTCTGTAATTTACACAATGCACCAAGATGTGCTCCACTGATAAGGTTGCATTACACCTAACACATACTGGTGCACTGCCACCTTCTAAAATAAATTTATGGTTTAACCTAGTGTGCCCAATACGAAGTCGCCCCAAAACAATTTCTGTTCTCCTCTCTTTTTGAAAAGAAGAGGGCCATTTCAATGCTTTTCCTTATCTGCTTATATTTTTTTATTGTTGGCTAAGAGAGGGGAGGACCATCTCTCTTGCCCATTTCCTCATTGATGTACGACTTGAATGGATCTCTTCATATCTATATGTGAGCCACATTTAGAGACAGTGTTATCCCGTACAGGGCTGCCCTAGGGGTACCACCCAGATATTACCCCCCCCACCCTCAGTGCTTAAGGCGTCATGATGTCCGTCGAGATCAGACTCAGCACTAAGAGTAGGGTTTGACTATAAACTTTCCCTCGCTCGACCACGTTAGGTACTCGAGTTCTACGGGTGAGGTGGCATGCCAACCACCTCACCCTCCACCAAATCCAATGAGTAAGTCCAAATCATGTCCAAAACCAATCCAAAAGTCATCAACATAAAATCTGTATCTTATAGGGGGAGAAAGCAGAAGGATGAAAAGTTTTAGTAAAAGGAAAAGATCTGACTTATTTAGTTGGATCAACAGCTGGGCACCAAGGCCCAGTGAGAAATTAGTTCCCACCAGGCATCCTGGGCCCAGCTGCTGAACCCTAAGCCCCCCATCCTCGACAAGGCTTCAGCATCTGGGGGTGTTGGTGTTAAAATGGATTCTTTGGTTATTACATACGTTAATCGTGCATTAACATTGTTTCTAAGATTTTGCATAGGCAAACTTGTTAGAGATATCGGTCTATAATTGGATGGATTACTCATAAAAATAAATAACTGCTCTATATTACAATCCTTTCCAAGAATTGTAGATAGGATAAAATTACCTACTCTGTCACGACCCCAGACAGGAACCTATGTCTCAAATTCCCAAGTCTGGGACATTCAACCAGCAAATGTCTTACAGTCAAGGGACAGTACAGCTCTAACAAACGGAGGATTTTCACGAGACATCAAGAACCCATGGGTGTAGTCTTGTATGTCCAATCCTCAATCTGCACAACATCGTTTCTTGCCTCCTTGGCATAAACGGATATGACCAAGGAAACACTGATGACGTGATACTACGCATTTTTTGGTTATCTAAAATATCCTCCCACTGGGACTGCCAACATTTTTTAATTCTCTGACCTACTAAAGGATACAAATCCCGATATGGCATAGGCATCTTGTGGTTCTGGGGAGTTAACCGCAGACTTTGCAAGTTGGTCAGCTTTCTCATTCCCAGCCACCCAACATGGGAAGGCACCCAACAGAACTTTATTTCTTTCCCTCTTCTTTTTAGTAAAAGCAGCCATTCCAATATATCTAAAATCAAAAGGTTTAAAGGGTTAAAAAATTCCAGCGACTGAAGAACACTTCTTGAGTCACAATATATAATAAAATTAACTTTCATTACGAATTAAAACTTCCTTTAAAGCCTTTAAAATTCCATATAATTCTGCTGTAAAAATCGATGCAACTGATGATAGCCTGCTGCTTCTCTCTACATCAGGGAAGGCTACACCAAATCCGACGCCAGCATCTGACTTTGAGCCATCCGTGAAAACTGCAGTGGAGTTATCATGTTGCAAAGAGTGTTCTAAAAATATTGACCACATGGCCTCACTGGACAATTCTGTTTTGGTAAAATCAAAATATCTACAAAATTTTACCTCTGGAAAGTTCCAGGGGGACTAACTGAATATTTTGCCGGTAAAATTCTCTATTCTTGGCATATTTTCAAAGTTCATGGACAATAGAATTTACTCTAAACGCGAATGGATGAGGTTGCTTGGGGTGACTTTCATAAAACTGCCAATGCCTTTCATTTCTCATACAAATGCTGGTTAAAGACTTAGGTAGCCTCTGGAATCTATATCAGCTCCGAACCAGCAGACGCTTGTAATGAAGATCCAGTGGCACCTCATCAGCATCTACAAGCATGCTCTCGGTGGGAGATGATTTAAATGCTCCTGTACACAACCGTATTCCTCCATGATGAATTGAGTTAAGCATTTTAAGGCGATTTGGCTTTGCAGAAATGTACACCTCACACCCACACACCCATAACTTAATTTTGAAAAGACCAAGGCTTTATATAATAGCAACATCTGAGTTCAGTCTGCACCCCATTTAAGCATTTTGCCTTAATATATTTCAGATGTGGAATCCAGGTCAGCTTGCTATCAAAAATCAAGCCAAGAAACCTTGTTTCACCAACACATGGAATTCTCTGCCTATGAATGAATAGATCTGGATCAAGGTGGATTCCCCTTATACGACAAAAGTGCATAATTACAGTTTTATTGGCGGAAAATCTAAAACCATTAACCTCAGCCCACTTGACTATATTATCAATGCAGAGCTGAAGGCGGCGTTCAGCCACTGCCATCCTTGATGCTGCAAAGGAAATTGATAGGTCATCAACAAAAAGGGTATATGTTATATCTGGGGGAATTATTTTAGAAACCCCATTGATTACCAAGGCGAACAAGGTTACACTTAAAACACTTCCTTGTGGTACTCCTTCTTCCTGATTGAATACATCTGACATTGTTGCTCCAACCTGAACCTGAAATAGCCTTTTTTTTTTTTTAAAAAATTTTTTTAAAAAAGCCTTAATAAACAGGGCAAATTGCCTCTCAGGTACATTCATAAGGACCCTCAAAATGCCATATCTCCATGTTGTATCATAAGCCTTCTCTAGGTCAAAGAAAACAGTGATGTGATGCTGCTTGTTGGCAAAAGCTTCACATATTGAAGATTCCATTCGTACCAATATATCAGTTGTGGAGTGCATACTCCGAAAACCACACTGAGCAGGCGACAGATATTTACCTCTTTCCAAGTACCACATCAATCGTGTGTTCACCATTTTTTCCATGATCTTACACAAACAAGATGTTAATGCAATAGGACGATAGTTTTCTGTCTTGAATGGATCTTTTCCAGGTTTCACAAATGGCAGTAATTTTAACTTCTCCAAAGCTTGGGGAAGATATGTTCTCGGTAAATTCTGTTAATTAGGCTTAATATGAAAAGTCTGGTATTTTCAGGGGTATGCTTAATCATTGAATATGTTATATCATCCAGTCCAGAAGCTGATTCATTACATTTATTCAAGGCCGATTCAAATTCTCTAATAGTAAAAGGAGCATTGTACTGCTCATGTCTTGAGGTATTAAAATCAATTTCGACCTGTTCCATTATCCGTCTTTGAGCTGTAGTCCGGTTCTATCATCATTTTTCTCCGCAACTTAGCAAAAATGATTAGCAAACTCATTTGCCACTAACTGGGGGTCTGCTACCTCACAACCATTGATCTTGATAACTGGAGGTTGACAAGGAGTGAGCTTGTCTGCTATTTTTCTAACTCTCTTCCAAACTAGAGTCAGAGGAGTTTTCGAATTTAGTGAAGATATGAATATCGTCCAAGATTCTTTTCGTGCTTTTTTGATTTCCATGCAAAAATGAGCTCTCGCTTTTCGAAATTCTACACGATAATACTCACATTTTCGTCTGCGGTATCTGGTGAAGGCAGATCTCATAGTACTATGAGTTTCCTGGCATTTACGTGTCCACCAGGGAACTGGTCGGCGGGACAAATTTGCCCGAAGTCCTAGGTATAGATTGAAGACCAGCTGAGAACATTATTATATTCAAAAAGTCAAGAGCATCATCTATACAGGGAAAGTCATCAGCAGAGTCATCTATTGAGCTGTGCTCCTGGGAATACTGCCCAATCAGCTTTACCAATGTTCCATTTGGGTAGCCTTGAAGATGGAGGACTTGATGCTACACTCATCACTATCGGAAAATGGTCACTGGTGAATCTATCATATATAGTTCTCCAAATAAAGTCAATAAGACAGTCATCACTACATATAGATAAATCAATTGCTATTAACGTGCCTGTTTGTACATCGGGTACAGGCAGGCTGGAACAACTGGAGAGCGGCCTCGGGAGTTCTTTGTGACAAAAGAGTGCCGCTTAGGTTAAAAGGAAAATTTCACAAGACGGTGGTAAGAACAGCAATGCTGTATGGTACGGAAACAGCAAGCATGAGAAAAGCAGAGCAGAAGAAGATGGATGTGGCAGAAATGAGAATGCTTAGGTGGATGTCTGGGGTAACAAGAGTGGATAGGATCAGAAATGACTACATAAGGGGGTCAACTAAGGTGGTGGAAGTATCAAAGAAAGTGCAGGAGGGGAGGCTGAGATGGTATGGACACCTGTTGAGGAGAGATGAGGACCACGCTGGGAGACATACTATGGGGGTGGAGGTGCAAGGAAGAAGAAAAAGAGGGAGACCAAGAAAGAGATGGAAGGACTGTGTGAGAGGAGACTTACATGAGAAGGGAATTGATGAGGCAGAAGCACAAGATAGAAATAGATGGAAACGGCTCATCCGAAACGGCTACCCCATATAAAAATGGCAACAAGCTGGGAAGAAGAAGAAGATTAACGTGCCTGTTTGAACACGAAAATGCGTAGACTCCCCAGAGTTGAGGATCCCAACATTTTCATTTTCTATGATGGAACCTAAGCACCTTCCTCTTTGATTGGTGATGATGTCACCCCAAAGAGGATTTCTACTATTCATATCTCCCAAAATAACAAAAGGACATGGTAACTGTTGAATAAGAGATTTAAATTCATTGATGGGGAAGACTTCGTTGGTGGTAGATGCAGAGAGCATACTGTATATTTTCTTTGCAAATGGATCTGCACACCTATCACTTGCAATGCTGATTGGATACTAATAGGATTTTGAGGGGTGTCATTTCGAACATATAAAACAACACCACCATGGCTTCCAATATTCAAATTATAGGTGGAGTGATAGGATGTATACTCTCGTGGGCTGGGGCACATATTATTACCAATCAATTGTCTCCTGCAGAGCTATCAAACAGGAGGGACACTTCTGATACGAGCACCTTAATTCTTCCCATTTAGCTTTTATCCCTGACAGTTCCACTGTATAAAATTGATGAATTTACTTCCCTTTAGAAGGCTGTTAAATTAGAGCAACTTTTAAGAGCTTTCAGCTTACTCACTTGCTCTTATTTCTGGAAGGAGACCGATTATTATGGCTGCCTTCCTTTTCAGAGGGTATCGGTCTCAGGAACACCAGACAAAGCTGGTGCTGCCTGAGGAGGGGTGTTTGAGGGTCGGACATTGGTGCATCCTCCAAAGGATCAGAAGCACCATTTAAAGCTGGTACAGCCTCCAGTGAAGTGGAAGTGCCAGGTACACCCGGCACAGCCTCCAGAGAGGCAGGAGTCCCAGAAATCACTGGTTCTGCTTCAATAGAAACAGAAGTGCCAGAAACCACTGGCACTGCCTCCGAGGCGGGAGTGCCAGAATCAACTGGCACTGCCTCCAAAGAGGCGGGAGTGCCGGAATCAACTGGCACTGCCTCCAAAGAGGCGGGAGTGCCGGAATCAACTGGCACTGCCTCCAAAGAGGCGGGAGTGCCAGAATCAACTGGCACTGCCTCCGAAGAGGCAGGAGCGCCAGGAGTCACTGACGCAGCCTCCGAAGAGGCAAGAGCGCCAGCAATCACTGGCGCCGCCTCCAAAGAGGCACGAGTACAGGTGGTAACTGGTTTTTTTATTAACATTAGTTTTGGTGACATTGATATTTCTTCTTCAGTTGGCAGCAACATTGGAAAAGGATATTCCTGGTCTAATGTACTGACTCAACACTCTCTTTCACCTCTCAAAATGTGATACGCTCTGTCACCCTTAATGTCTGGATTTCTTTTTCCAAGATGTATAATCGCAATTAAGTGAAGATGATGGATGATTGTCTCCACAATGCATACATCTGGCCTCCTTATTACATATGCCATACTCTGGCTCACTGCATTTAACCACCAAGTAAGCAGGCTTTGCCTTGTTAAGTTTCTGTCTGCATGACCCCAACATATGTCCGAATTCTTGTCAATAAAAACATCTCCTCAGTCTTGGGATATACTGTTTAACCTTGAAACGTAACCAGGCTGCTTTCACGATACTAGGCAATCAGGTGGAATTGAAAGTAACAATTAAATTGGGAAGTGGGACTAGGACTCCATTTATCTTCTTCTTCATTCTTTCAATTCTTATTACACCTTGATCCCTTAATTCCTCTACGAGCCCTTCCTCAGAATACGTCACAAGCTGGGGTGCATATATCATGCCCTTGGAGTAATTCCAAAAAGCATGTACTGCACACTCTACTTTAACTCCTCCAAGGTGAGATAATGTTTTTAGCTTGTCACTTTCTTTTGCCGAGGCAGATTCCACTGTCAGCTTTCCTCGCCCCCCAGAAGAAATCTTAGGTTCTCGGGCACAGCACCTGACAATATCTTTATATACATTAAAAATGTCACAATCAGTGTCTTCCAAATTAAAAGTCAAATATTTATCAAACGAGTTTCCAAACATTCCGGGTCCTATTTCTGTAACTATATTTTTACTAAATTTCCCCTTACTCTGTACTGGAGCATAGGGTTTCCGTGTGATTACACTGGAAGGTTTTTTGGAGTTTTCCAGAGGAAGGTTGCCAGTGGAGGTTCCTGCAGTCATCAACTGTGCCGATTCACTACCATCAAAGGGTCCAGGGTTACTTGATTCTTTATTCGTATTATTCATAAAGATCAAAGTATTGGTAAAAAAAAAAAAAAAAAAAAAAAGATAAATAAACCTGAAAACCTTAAAAAGATATCATTAGCCTTTCATGAAGTTTATTCTTCCACTAATGGCACAAGTGAGAACAGACTCCCAAATGTCCGCGTCCCTACCCTACCCCACAGGGGATGGCACAACATGATTAGAGTGGCCCAAGTGTAAGCCAAACCCGCTTGATAGGACAGAGTATTACAAGAATATAATCATCCCCACCCTAATGCACATTATGGGCAAACCGGACAGAATCCCGAGAGTCCTATCCGCAAAACTAGACTCCCCTGGAATCTGTGGTCCAGCCCTGCAAATAGTTCTGCCTGATATCACTCAGGTCCGAACATTATCGGGCAGTTGATGGTCCTGCCAACGGTTCCCTCTATTTTAGCTTCAGATATAAAACCCCAGTCCCAGCTATGATATCTTTTCTGTTTACCAAGTCCAGAAATTAAAGCAAGGGTGGAAATTTCCACATAATTAATCCGAAATGCTAGTAAAAAAAAAAAAAAAAAAAAAAAAAATTCATGTACATGTAGGAGGATGTAGTCAAGAATGAAAAAATTTGCAGTAGTTGGATCAGCACTGGGCCCCAAAAGGACCAGTGAGAATTCAACCCACCAGGCATCACGGCCCAGCTGCTGGTCCCTAAGCCCCCTACCCACGCAAAGGGGTCAGCATCTAGGGGGAGATGGCAATAGGAAAATCCCATCACTATCTCTTAGTCCAACCAAGCTTTGAATGCAAACCCCTTCCAACCATGATCCCTAAATTACTCCAAAAAATTTCTATTATTTTTAATACATGAGACTCTTGGACTCAAACCCCGGAACAAATTCCAGGGGTTCAAGAGCCCACTCACCACGTCAAGGTGGTCTCACTTTGAGGGGGTTGGTGGCTTTGGAGGTTCGGAGTCGATTGAGGACTTGCCTGAAGACAAACCAAAGGGAGGAACGTGTAGAGGTCTAGTCCGTCCCAAGGGTACTGGAACACGTCTTCCTAAACTGCTGGCCAGTTCCGGGACCAGGGAGCAGAACACCGGGAGCTTGTGGTTCAGGCCTATTCCGCGAACAATCCATGGAGGGGGAGCACATCCCGATCAACTCGCCCACTACTGCCGGGTGCAGGGACCATTCCGCCCCTAGGACCTGACCTTACCTGCTGAGCCCGTCAGCAATCAGAGCCTGTCAGCGAACACGTTCCTCTTCCCAGGGATGAACCTTACCAACAGGGAGATTCTGGCATTCTCCGTCCACTCTAGGACGGTCTCTGCCAGGGAGCACAGGAGTCGCGATCTCAGACTCCCCTGCTTCTTTATATAAGCAACGACAGTGGCGTTGTCGCACATGACCGCCGCTTGTTTGTCTCAGATTGGTTTCGAAGGCTTGGAGCACTCTGAGGATGGCCAGGAGCTCCAGGCTGTTGATGTGGAGTTTGAGCTCTCGATCCAACCACTCCACACCCCTCATTTCTGACTGGAGGTGGGCTCTCCAGCCCTCCCTCGATGCGTCCGTGATTAGTAGCACCTCCGGAGGGACATCTGCCAGTGGAACCTCCCACCGGAGGTTCGTGTCTTCTTACCACCAGCATAGAGCATCCTCCACAGGTTGAGAGGGGGCTACCAGCTACCATGGGTTCTTCCCGTCCGAGGCCCATCCATCCTTCAAATTCCACTGGACAGGCTTCATCTTCAGCCTTCCCTAAGGAACTAGCTTCTCCAGGGAGACGAGGTGGCCTATAAGCCTCTGCCACTCTCGAGCCGGTCGAGGAGTGCCTGTCAGGAAGGGGGTCGCTACATCTCACAAGTTGAAATTCGTTCCTCTACGACGGGAATGCTCTGGCTCTTACCGTATCCAGATCCATCCCCAAATACACCATCCTGTTGGTGGGGTCCAGGTGCAACTTCTCCCAGTTCAGGACGATGCCTAGTAGAGCGCAAGGCTCAGGAGTTCGTCATTCTATTCCTTAAGAGGTCCCATGAAGAGGAAATGGAGTACCCAATCATCACCCAGGTACCTTCTTGTGGACCCAGGACGACACGAGGGAGAAACACCCTCGTAAAGACCTGCAGCACCGTGGACAGGCCGAAACACGAGGGTCCTGAACTGGTACGTTTGTTCCCTCCCCCACGTTATAAAACGGACGTACTTCCTGCTGGAGGGGTGGACTGGGATCTGGAAGTACGAGTGCCCTTGGAGGTTTTAACAGGGGGGGACAAGGGGCAACCACGGCCCAGGTTCCCACCTTCCATCGTGGCCGCCCAAAGCCACAGGAGCGGAGGGGGGGGGGTTCTGAAACTCTGTCTTCGGGGGTGGGAAATATGTGTTTAGGATGACAAGTCCATCACTGGTCTCCATCCCCCTGAAGCCTTCGACACCAGAAATAAGCAGCTGGAAAACAAACCCCGGGGGAGTGATCTACAACTTGCCGGAGGTCTCCCTCTCCAACAGAGACAGGACCTTCAAGTCGAAGCGCCTCCCCATGGCCGGGAATCTGGGGGGGCTGAACGCCCCCCCCCACTGTCCGGCTCCCCTGTCAGGGGAGATTTCACATCTAGGAAGGGGATCCAGTAGCCATCCCTAAGGACCTGGACAGTCCATGGAATCGGCCCCCGCCCCAAGATCCTCCCAGTCCCGCCAATGATTAGAGGCATCCCCGCCCCCCCACCCAAGGCATCAAGGGGGGTAGGAAGGCCTTCGCCTCCTACTTCCTTCTAGGGAAGCACGCTGCCTTTTACCTCTGCGAGAGGACACAGGCCTGGCTCTAAACAAGGAGGAGGACTGCGTTCTCTGAGGGCCCCCCCAGGGCCTCCTGAAGATGGTTTCTAACATACTCGAGGGGGCACCTGCCCCCAAGGCTGGGGGATGGGACCTTGTTCTCAGCTTCTGGGCTTATAGGCTGGTTGTCTGCACGACGACGAACGACGCCCTGTAGACGACATAGTCCTGGTTCGCCTTCCGTCAGCGTTCTCAGGGCTTTCTTTCCACCAGATTGATCAAGGAACGGGGATTCCCCCATACCAGTGTTCCGGAGGGCCTTCATCTCTCTCTCCAGAAAGCCCCTAGGGAGGCGAGCAAGGGCTGCGTCCCTCTCTTTAAGACCCAGTAGTCCATTGGGTCAGCAACTGGGGGGTCAGGAAGCCCAGTGACTTCCCCATGACAGAACCAACTCCTTGAAGGCGGCCAACTTGTTTTCATCCTGTAAATCATACTCAGTTGCGAAGCTGGAGACTGCGCCCGTCCAGCGGTCCAAACCACAAACGCCACATGGATGGAGGTCCATGCCTGGATTCCATGGCCATGACCTCTGTTGAGAGAAGGAGGCGGGACCTGCCAACAACTTCTCCTGTAACAGCCCCGAGAGGATTGATTGATTGATTGTGTATTATATCTGGCGTCACAAACTCTGGGTAATCGACACCGAAATATAAATTAAATATAAAAAAATTAAATTATGAATTTATATATACCTCATATAAAAAGATCTATAAATATACTATATAAAAACAATTTTGTTCATATATAAAGTTTCTTACATAGACAATCTATGTATATTTAATTTAAATTTGGTTAAGGAGGCCCGCCTCCCTCATAAAATATATAACTGCTCTATATTACAATCCTTTCCAAGAATTGTAGCTAGGATAAAATTACCTACTCTGTCACGACCAAGACAGGAAACCTATGTCTCAAATTCAAGAATCTGGACATTCAACCAGCAAAGTTTCTCACAGTCAAGGGCACAGTACAGTTCTCGCAAAACGGAGGATTTTCACGAGACATCAAGAACCCCATGGGTGAGTCTTGTATGTCCAATCCTCAACTCTGCACAACATCGTTTCTTGTCTCCTTGGCATATACGGATATGACCAAGGAGACACTGATGACGTGAATACTACGCATTTTTTTGATTATTTAAATATCCTCCCACTGGGACTGCCACATTCTTTAAACTCTCTGACCTACTAGAGGATACAAAAATCCCGATATGGTAGTAGGCATCTTGTGGGTTCTGAGGAGCTGACTGCAGACTTTGCAAGTTGGTCAGCTTTCTCATTCCCAGCCACCCCAACATGGAATAAAAGGCACCCAACAGAACTTTATTTCTTTCCCTCTTCTTTTAGTAAAAGCAGCCATTCCAATATATCTAAAATCAGAGGGTTTAAAGGGTTAAAAATTTCCAGTGATTGAAGAACACTTTCTTGAGTCACAATATATAATAAAAATTTTTTTATTTTTCATTTCCGAATTTAAAATTTCTTAAACCTTTTAAAATTCCATTTTAAAATTTAAAACTTAAATTTTAAAATTATTCTGCTGTAAAAATCGATGCAACAGATGATAACCTGCCACTTCTCTCTACATCAGGGAAGGCTTACACCAAAGCCGACGCCAGCATGCTGACTTTGAGCCATCCGTGAAAACTGCAATGGAGTCATCATGTTGCACGGAATGTTCTAAAAAATATTGACCGCATGGCTCACTGGACAATTCTGTCTTGGTAAAATTAAAATATCTACAAAATTTTACCTCTGGAAAGTTCCAGGGGGACTAACTGAGTATTTTGCTGGTAAAATCTCGATTCTTGGCATATTTTAATTCACGAGCTATAGAATTTACTCTAAAAGCGAATGGATGAGGTTGCTTAGGGTGACTTTCATAAAACTGCCAATGCCTTTCATTTCTCATGCAAATGCTGGTTAAAGACTTAGGTAGCCTCTGGAATCTATACCAGCTCCGAACCAGCAGACGTTTACAATTGAAGATCCCAGTGGCACCTCATCAGCATCTACAAGCATGCTCTCGGTGGGAGATGATTTAAATGCTCCGGTACACAACCGTATTCCTCCATGATGAATTGAGTTGAGCATTTTGAGGCTATTAGGCTTCGCAGAAGTGTACACCTCACACCCATAACTTAATTTTGAAAAAGACCAAGCTCTTATATAATCTCAACATCTGAGTTCGGTCTGCACCCCATGAAGTGTGAGAAACGACTTTCAGCAAATTCATTGCTTTCAGCATTTTGCCTTAATATATTTCAGATGTGGAATCCAGGTCAGCTTGCTATCAAAAATCAAGCCAAGAAACCTTGTTTCACCAACACATGGAATTCTCTGCCTATGAATGAATAGATCTGGATCAGGGTGGATTCCCCTTATATGACAAAAGTGCATAGTTACAGTTTTACTAGCAGAAAATCTAGAACCATTAACCTCAGCCCACTTTACTATATTATCAATGCAGAGCTGAAGGCGGCGTTCAGCCACTGCCATCCTTGATGCTGCAAAGGAAATTGATAGGTCATCAACAAAAAGGGTATATGTTATATCTGGGGGAATTATTTTAGAAACCCCATTGATTACCAAGGCGAACAAGGTTACACTTAAAACACTTCCTTGTGGTACTCCTTCTTCCTGATTGAACACATCTGACATTGTTGCTCCAACCTGAACCTGAAATATCCTATTTTTTAAAAAAGCCTTAATAAACAGGGGTAAATTGCCTCTCAAGTTACATTCATAAAGGACCTTTAAATGCCATATCTCCATGTTGTATCATAAGCCTTCTCTAGGTCAAAGAAAACAGTGATGTGATGCTGCTTGTTGGCAAAAGCTTCACATATTGAAGATTCCATTCGTACCAATACATCAGTTGTGGAGTGCATACTCCCGAAAACACACTGAGCAGGCGACAGATATTTACACCCTCTTTCCAAGTACCACATCAATCGTGTTGTTCACCATTTTTTCCATGATCTTACACAAACAAGATGTTAATGCAATAGGACGACTAGTTTTCTGTCTTGAATGGATCTTTTCCAGGTTTCACAAATGGGAGAATAATTTTAACTTCTCCCAAAGCTTGGGGAAGATATGTTCTCGGTAAATTCTGTTAATTAGGCTTTGATATGAAAAGTCTGGTATTTTCAGGGGTATGCTTTATCATTGAATATGTTATATCGTCCAGTCCAGGAGCGGATTCATTACATTTATTCAAGGCTGATTCAAATTCTCTAATAGTAAAAGGAGCATTGTATTGCTCATGTCTTAAGGTATTAAAATCAACTTCGACCTGTTCCATTATCCGTCTTTGAGCTGAATAGGGTCTATCATCATTTTTCTTCGCAACATTAGCAAATGATTAGCAAACTCATTTGCCACTAACTGGGGGTCTGCTACCTCGCAACCATTGATCTTGATAACTGGAGGTTGACAAGGAGTGAACTTGCCTGCTATTTTTCTAACTCTCTTCCAAACTAGAGTCAGAGGAGTTTTTTTTTTTTGAATTTAGTGAAGATATGAATATTGTCCAAGATTCTTTTCGTGTTTTTTTTTATTTCCATGCGAAAATGAGCTCTCGCTTTTCGAAATTCTACACGATAATACTCACATTTTCGTCCTGCGGTTATCTGGTGAAGGCAGATTCTCATAGTTCTATGAGTTTCTGGCATTTACGTGTCCACCAAGGAAACTGGTTGGCGGACAAATTTGCCCGAAAGTCCTAGGTATAGATTGAAGACCAGCTGAGAACATTATTGTATTCAAAAAGTCAAGAGCGTCATCTACACGGGAAAGGTCATCAGCAGAGTCATCTATTGAGCTGTGCTCCTGGAATGTTGACCAATCAGCTTTACCAATGTTCCATTTGGGTAGCCTTGAAGATGGAGGACTTGATGCTACACTCACCACTATCGGAAAATGGTCACTGGTAAATCTATCATTTATAGTTCTCCAATTAAAGTCAATAAGACAGTCATCACTACATATAGATAAATCAATTGCTGATAACGTGCCCGTTTGAACATGAAAATGCGATAGAACTCCCCAGAGATTGAGGATCCCAACATTTTCATTTTCTATGATGGAACCTAAGCACCTTCCTCTTTGATTGGTGATGATGTCACCCCAAAGAGGGTTTCTGCTATTCATATCTCCCAAAATAACAAAAGGACGTGTAACTGTTGAATAAGAGATTTGAATTCATTGATGGGGAAGACTTTGTTAGGTGGTAGATAGAGAGAGCATACTGTATACTTTCTTTGCAAATGGATCTGCACACCTATCACTTGCAATGCTGATTGAATAATAATAGGATTTTGTGGGGTGTCATTTCGAACATACAAAACACCACCACCATGGCTTCTAACATTTAAATTATAGGTGGAGTGATAGGATGTATACTTTCGTGGGCTGGGGCACATATTATTACCAATCATGGTCTCCTGCAGAGCTATACAAACAGGAGACACTTCTGATATGCGCAGCCTTAACTCTTCCCATTTAGCTCTTAATCCCTGACAGTTCCACTGGAGAAAATTAATGAATTTTACTTTCCTTTAGAGGCTGTTACATTAGAGCCTCTTTTAAGAGCTTTCAGCTTACAACCCTGCTCTTTTTTCCTGGAAGGAGACCGATTGTTTAAGGCTGCCTTCCTTTTTAAAGGGTTATCAGTCTCAGGAACAGCAGACAAAGCTGGTGTCGCCTGAGGAAGGGTGTGAGGATCGGATATTGGTGTATCCTCGAAAGCATTTACAGGTGGTACAGCCTCCAGAGAGGCGGGAGTGCCAGGTACTCCTGGCACAGCCTCCACAGAGGCAGGAGTACCAGAAATTACTGGGCTCTGCTTCCATAGAAGCAAGAGTGCCAGAAACCACGGGCACTGCCTCCAAAGAGGCGGGAGTGCCAGAACCAACTGGCACCACCTCCGAAGAGGCAGGAGCATCAGAAATCACTGGCACGGCCTCCGAGGAGGCCAGGAGCACCAGACATCAACTGGTGGCAGCCTCTGAGAGGCAGGAGCACCAGAAATTGACTGGTGCAGCCTCCGGAGCAGGAATTAAGCACCAGAAATCACTGGCGCAGCCTCCAAAGAGGAAGGAGTGCCAGCAACAGCTGGCGCTGCCTCCAAAGAGGCATGAGTAGAGGTCATCACTGATTTTCTATTTAAATTATCCTTGGTAACATTTGTGTTTCTTTTTCGATTTGCAGCAAAACACTGGAAAAGGATATTCCTGGTCTAACGAATTGATTCATACT
>NC_087203.1:68017240-68148849 GCF_015104395.2 Macrobrachium nipponense | reverse complement strand
AGTGTTAGCGCCTCGTAGAAAGGACGTTGCGCTTCCAATCAAGAAGTCTCGTCCTCTCTCCCCTGCTAAGCGAGAGGCGTCATGCAAACGTGCAAGCTTCTGAAACATATCGCAGAAGCTTCGGGTTCGAGAGCGAGATCGGGAGCTTACGGAAGACACTAACGCCAGAGAGACATGAGACGTCTTTTAGGCATGAAGCGTCTTTGAAAGCTGATTATAGATGCGAGGCTCCAACCAATATTTTGACTTTTGGCGCCAGTGAGGACGCCCTTTTGAGAGCGGAGCGTCTTCCAGGCGTGAGGCGTCATCCGGACGTCAGCAGCCACGTAAGCGGGAGGCGTCAGCCAGGACGCTTGGCGGACGAGAAGCGTCATCCAAGCGGGAAGCGTCATCCATTTATGGAGAGAAGCCTGAGCTTTTGGCACCTTCCAGGACTATTAAAGCGGGGAAGAGGAAGGAATATCATTCCTAGCCCCTCTCCTATTAGGGATTTTGTCCTCCCCCAGAGGAAGGACGTACGGAAGAGTTGGCAGCGGAGACTCAATTAGATCCCGAGTTAGAAGTAGACTCGGAGGAAGAGTATCAAGGAAGAGAAGGACTGTCGAACTATAAAGTTTTTGACTGTTGTTTCTGCTTTGATTCTAGAGGAGTATGGAGACGACTTGACTCCTGCCGCTCCTCCTTCTCCGCGCTCTCTTTTTTCGAGTGCTAAGACGAAGAAATCTTCGTCTTTTCTCAGAATGAAGCCCGCCATTTCGATGAAGAGGGCTCTTCAGTCCTTAGACTCTTGGATGAAGTCTAAGAAGGAGTTAGTCAGAACGGTCTTCTGCATGCCTCCAGCGAGACTAGCTGGTAAAAGAGGCATCTGGTATCAGACGGGAGAGAATATGGGTATTGCTCTTCCGTCTACGTCAGAAGCGGACTTTTCGACCTTAGTTGACGCTTCACGTAGACAAGGTCTGAACTCTGCACGTATTACTTGGGGCATTTCTGAACTGGACCATCTCCTCAAGGGACTCTTTCATGTATTGGAAGTTTTTCAACTTCTTAGATTGGTCCCTTGGGGTGATGTCCAAGAAAGCCCATGATTCTGAAGGACTCGAACCAGAAGTCCTTTTGTGCATTTTGTCTTGTATAGACAAAGCGGTTCAGGATGGCTCGTTTGAGATCTCCTCTTTGTTTGGAGCAGGTCTTCTAAAAAGAGGACGGTATATAGTGCCTTTTTAACCAAGGCAGTCTCCCCACGCTCAGAGGGTCAAGGCAGCGCTGCTGTATTCGCCTTTGTCTGACTTTTTGTTCCCTTCTCAGTTGGTGAAGGACATTTCTCGTTCATTAACTGAGAAGGCGACTCAGGACCTTCTGACGCAGTCAGCAAGGAAGAAGAAGCCTGCTTCTACACCTGACAAGAAAGGACCGAGTACATCGGTTCAGCCCTTTCGAGGTGGCCCTACCTCCAGACCTCCCGCAAGAAGGAAGGCTCCTGAGAAGAGAGGTAGGTCTGCCTTTCGTCCCTTTAAAAAGGGAAAGTGATGCTTTCTCTCCTCCAAGCACCAGTAGTGCCAGGCTCCTGGGATTTGTGGAGGCCTGGACACTTATAAACGCAGACGCGTCATCGTTGTCTGTAATAAGGAAGGGATATCGTATCCCTTTTCCTGAACACTCCTCCCCTAACGCAATCACCACGGGAACTAACAGCCCAAGTACAAGGATCCTGTGATTAGGGATTACTCTTCGATCGATGGTGGAACAAATGTGGGACAAGAGAGCGATAGAAACTAGTACTGGATCAAAACTCCCCGGGGTTTTACAATCGCCTTTTTTTGGTTGCGAAGGCCTCGGGAGGCTGGAGACCAGTACTAGACGTTCAGCTCTCTTGAACAAATTTGTTCGAAAGGAGAAGTTCTCGATGGAGACTTCTGCCTCAGTCCTTGCGTCATTGCGACAAGGAGATTGGATGGTGTCTCTAGATCTCCAGGACGCCTATTCTCACGTCCCGATCCACCCTTCATCGAAGAAGTACCTCCGTTTCATGACGGGGGGAAGGAACATCTTTCAGTTCAGAGCCTTGTGTTTCGGCCTGTCCACAGCTCCTCAGTCTTCACAAGCCTGATGAAAATGTGGCGAGGTTTCTTCACCTCAAAGGAGTAAATATCTCTCTGATCTGGACGACTGGCTCATCAGGGCCAGATCAGAGAGACAGTGCTTGGAGGACCTGACGTTAACTTTAGATCTGATCAAAGCGTTGGGATTGCTCGTGAACCTCGAGAAGTCGCAGCTGACCCCCAGACAGAACTTAGTCTATCTGGGGATTCAGATGGATTCTCGCGGTTTTCGAGTATTTCCTTCGCAAGAGAGAATCGCAAAAGGTTTGCAGATAGTCTCTCTCTTCTTAAGGAAGGAACAGACGTCGGCGAGGGGAATGGTTGAGCCTTCTAGGGACCCTTTCCTCGCTCGAACAGTTCTTCCCACTAGGAAGACTTCATTTACGTCCGCTTCAATTCTTCCTCAAGAAGTCTTGGAGTTGGAAAACTGGACAACTTTCGGACGCCTTTCCCATTCCAGTGGAGATAAGACCGCACCTGGAATGGTGGTTGCCCCCTCTGAAAGAGAACAAAGGGATCTCTCTAAAAACCCAGAACCCAGAGCCTAGTGTTGTACTCCGACGCGTCGGAGAAAGGTTGGGGAGCAACATTAGGCTCGAAGGAGGTGTCAGGCACCTGGGAAGCAGCGCAGGTGTCTTGGCACATAAACTGCAAAGAGCTCTTCGCCGTGCATCTGGCTTTGAAGAGTCTAGAACCTCTGGTGTCGAACAAAGTAGTGCAAGTAAACGTGGACAACACCACCGCACTTGCCTACATTCGAAAACAAGGAGGGACTCACTCCTCGTTCCTTTACAAGCTGACGAGAGACCTTTTGCTTTGGACGTCTCACAGGAACATCTCCCTTCTGACAAGGTTCGTTCAGGAGTAAAGAATGTGAGGGCGGACAGACTCAGCAGGAGGAACCAGGTCCTTCATACAGAGTGGACCCTACAAGAGGAGGTGTGTCAAGATCTCTGGTCGCTGTGGGGGACACCTCATGTGGATCTCTTCGCCACATTCATCTCCAAAAGGCTGGCAGTCTTTTGCTCGGTCGTGGAAGACCCAAGTGCTCTTATGGTAGACGCCTTCCTGCTAGATTGGTCTCGCGTAGACGTCTATGCTTTTCCTCCATTCAAAATCCTGGGACTAGTACTGAAAAAGTTTGTGGCGTCAAAGGAGACGAGGATGACATTGATAGCCCCCTTTTGACCGGCCAAGATTGGTTCACGGAGGTGGTAGAGTGGATCGTAGACTTTCCCAGATCCCTACCAAGAAGGATGGATCTTCTCAGACAGCCACACTTCAAGAGGTATCATCAAAAACCTCCCCGCTCTCGCTCTGACTGCCTTTCGACTATCGAAAGACTCGTCAGAGCGAGAGGGTTTTCTCGCGAAGTTGCAAGCGCGATCGCGAGAGCACGCAGAACCTCCACTACGAAAGTATATCAGTCGAAGTGGGAGGTTTTTTAGAACGTGGTGTAGAACTAAGAAGTTGTCCTCCTCCACTACCTCTATAGCGGAAATTGCTGATTTCCTTCTATTCCTGAGAGAGCAATCTCATCTAGCTGTATCCACAATAAAGGGATACAGAAGTATGCTCTCCGGCAGTCTTCAGGAATAGAGGATTAGATCTGGCAGATAATAAAGATCTCCACGATCTCATAAGGTCCTTTGAGACTTCAAAGTCGAAGGAACCGGTCCCTCCGAACTGGAACCTAGACGTGGTTCTCAAGTTTCTTTCATCTGAAAGGTTCGAACCTCCTCATCTGGCTTCGTTTCGAGACATCACCAGAAAATGCCTATTCCTATTATCTTTAGCTACGGCAAAGAGAGTTAGTGAATTACATGCTCTGCAGGATAAAGTAGGTTTCAAGGGAGACTCAGCTATTTGCTCGTTTAAGGACCCTGTTTTAGCTAAGAATGAGAATCCCTCGAATCCCTGGCCTAAGTCATTCAAAGTCAAAGGCATATCGAGTCTCGTAGGAAGAGAAGCAGAAAGATCTCTATGCCCTGTAAGAGCTCTAAAGTTCTACATTCAGAGAAAGCATCAGATGGGAGGCTCTAGACAAGGTCTTTGGTGCGCGGTAAAAGATCCCACAAGACTGATGTCCAAGAATGCTCTGGCATTCTTTGTGAGGAACGTCATTACAGACGCGCATAAGGTCTGTTCTGACGAACAGTTGCGACTGTTGAAAGTTAAAGCTCATGAAGTGAGAGCAGTAGCGACGTCTCTCTCGTTTCATAAGAATATGTCGCTTAAAAACATCATAGATACGACATTTTGGAGATGCAACTCAGTATTTGCATCATTACTTGAAAGACGTTCGTGTGACATATGAGAAGTGTTTTTCTCTGGTCCTTTCGTATCGGCGGATACGATTCTGGGTACGGGAGCCGACACCAATCCTTAAAAAGTATATACTTTTCTTCTTTTTAGATATGGTCTGGAGTCTCTTCGAACAATGGAGGACTTGGTTTAGCACGGGCGGCCGTCTATGTTGTTCAGTAAGAGAATCTTGTCATATCTGATTAGATGAGTATAATTTTTTTTAGAAAATTATGTATGTGTGCGTAGTGGTTTTTGAGTTACGGTTGTTGTGAAGAGTTCGGGGATAACTCGGAAC
Organism: Macrobrachium nipponense; assembly: GCF_015104395.2. Classification (NCBI taxonomy): domain Eukaryota; kingdom Metazoa; phylum Arthropoda; class Malacostraca; order Decapoda; family Palaemonidae; genus Macrobrachium; species Macrobrachium nipponense. The sequence goes on along the minus strand of NC_087203.1, from coordinate 68,144,145 downwards.
AATCCTTAGTTCTAACATATGGTTAGGATCAGGTGGTCGGGATTGGTTGTGTGCTCCTTCATAAGGTGTATTGTCATATAAGTGGATCAGCACCCATTGACAAAGTCCTTTCAGGCTCTGCCGAGTAAGCGGATAAGACCCCATCGGCAGACCCACAAGAACTCTTGGCCATAGATCATATATCTCGCTAAAGTTTCTTGAGGTGATGCAGACTACTGGGCAAACACCCACGAAGTCTACCACCTATCAGGTAGGAACCAAGGTTTTATTTATACCTACAACATATGTTGTTTACCTGTCTATTCCATATAGTAGCTGTCTCTTACCCTCCACCGAAAGGTGCCAATCAGCTATGTATATATCTGACAGGTAAGTTGATTGTATGAAAATTATATTGTTATGTTACAAATAAAGAATTTCATACATACTTACCTGGCAGATATATACAATTAAAGGCCCACCCAGCCTCCCCGCAGGAGACAGGTGGAAGAGAGAAAATATGATAGAAAACGGGGATGGTTCCTAGTCCTGCCGCCCAGGGCAGGCCGGTAGATCACCTGACCTACCTGTAGCGAGTGGCGCGAAATTTGATTTTCTGTCGGGGACGACGGAGTCTTAGCTATGTATATATCTGCCAGGTAAGTATGTATGAAACTTTATTGTAACATAACAATATCATTTTTTTTTAAGAAATTAGAGTAACAGTAATAGTTAACAGTCACTTTATGGAAGGCAGTGACAAATACCTAACTCTTATGCAGGCACTACTGAAGAAGTATGAGCCTGGACGATGCAGAACTCCCAGTGCCCTTAGAGAGTTTTAAGACCACAACGGCTACTCCAGGGGCAAAGGGCTACTGATGGTGTTAGTTGGAAGAAGTTGAGAATGGTCTGGAGAGAAACAGGGGAGAGTAGAAATGTGGGCAAAGCCCTAGGAGTGGGTATGGGAATAAGGATAAGGATTAGGGGGTCCTGTCCTTGAACAGCTACTGCTGAAGGGAGAGGTCCTGTCAGACTTCAGGTTGGAGCTTCCAAAGAGGGCTGCTAGTTGGAGCTTCGAGAGGAGAGAACCTTCCTGGACGGTGGCTGGCAGGCGAATGAAGTGAGAGATGGTGTCTGCATGCCGGTATTTATAGCAGCTCGCATTCTAGAGCTGCGTTCTCATTGGTCGAGTTGGTCTGGGGCGAAGTTTGGGATCTCTCATCGATGGTTGCAGGGATGCAGCCATGTGAGCGCACGAGTTGTGCATCGGGGAATGAATGTCAGGTGTCCTACCTGCGGTAGGAATCCTATCAATCCGCTGGTGCTCCTGGTATTTGGGTGGTCGTTCACTGCTGATCTTCGGCGGCGGTAGGGAGGAGAAACGTTTCCCTCTGTGTCATTTATGTCTATTCCATCATTATTGTATATATCATTTATATTTGCTTTCAAATTTTCCCAATTAGTGTTTTTAAAGTCTAAAACAGTGCGGGGGTCAGTCTTTATCGGGGCCGAGGATAGCGTTATTTTTAGCAGTAAATGGTCCAAAGTTGTCACGTCACCTCTCGTCATTGTGAAATTTAAAAAGGCATGTCTGTTCCCTCAACATGATGTCAGGTTCATACTTGACTGCTAACCATGGTTGAAAAGTCTGGGCCTAAAAACTTTAGTCTATTTGTTCTTAAAAGTCTACTCAGTAGCGTACCGCGTTGGTTAGAGTCAGCTGTTGCTATGGTCGGGTGTCTGGCGTTCATGTCGCCTATTAGGTACGTTGGCTCTCGTCTTTGTGATATTGACTGAAGGTCTTGGTAATAAATATATAATTACGTCTACACGGTATATACGTTGTTATTATACTTACTGGTCCTATATTCGTCTCTAGTCTTATTCCTAACGTGTCTTCAGTAAAGTCTATTAAGGTCTGTGTGTGATTTGCATCCTGACTGCCACAGCAACACCAGCGTTATCCTCCCCAGCTGTGTTCTTCTGATACACTCGGTATCCGAAGAACTTGATGGGGGAATCGTCTTGTATCCCTGTTGCATTCAGTAGTATAATGTCAGGGTCTAAGTGTCGAAATTCGTTGTAAAGCTCCCTGTGTCTGCTTTTGGTTAATTTTATAACATTTAATTGAATTATTTTTATTGTATTTATAATATTGAATTGGATAAAAAAAATTTTCAATTTTATTTAAGTCAATGCAGACAAAGGGAAAGGGGGCTTAGTCTCTGTCTTCGTTAATTAAGGTATTTACTTCGTCTCGGTCCATTGTCGTAATTTTAATACTATGGTAAGGGATCATATTGTCAATTATAAGTGCTTGAAGTGCTGCCTTTATGTTTAATCGGGGCGTGTTGCTGCTCGCTGTTGCATAGCAGCCATCATTGTGGATGTATTTATCTATGATTATGTTTTTTCCTTCATCAGAGTTTATATCTAGATCTCTGTTCCATTTGTATGGGTACGTGAACTCTAGATTTGCTTCCTTGATTATTTTTATATCTACTTCTACTGTTTCCCTGGGGTGCCTTAGCGCTGAAGTACTCCTTTTTGTACATGAACTTTCCTGTCAGATATATACTTAGCTTTACGTCTCTGACGTCACGACAGAATTCAAAACTCGCGGCACACGCGACAGGTAGGTCAGGTGATATACCTTACCCGCCGCTGGGTGGCGGCTGTAAGAACCAATCTCCCTTTCCAGCCAGAATTTTTCTGTCGCCGGTGACGACTACACCTGTGGTTGTTACCTCCTGACAGCTTTATTCGATTCTCGTTGCCTTGGATTTATTTGGACTGACTTTCGGTGAAGTACCTGATCTTGTTGGCTTGGCATACGCACTTGTGGATTGTTTTTTGGATATTGATTTGGATTTTTCTGTGATTTCAAGATGTCTGATGTAGAGGTTAAGAAATCTTCTATGTTTAGGGTGTGCTCTATGGATGAATGCAAGGTGAGGCTACCGAAAGCTACGGTAGATCCTCACACAGTTTGCTTGAAATGTAGAGGGAAAGAATGTTCTTTTGTTAACCCTTGTAATGAGTGTGAGAAGTTGGATGAGGGTGAATGGGAAGGCTCTTTCTTCCCTACTTGAGGAAGTTGGAGAAAGACAGGGTGAGAAAAGCTTCGTCTAGAAGTTCTAGTAAGTCTCGTATTAGCGAGGTAGAAGTAGACAATCCTGTTGTAGCATTAGAACCTTCTCCAGTTTCAGCTCCTGCGCCCTGCATCGAACTAAAGATACGACTTCGGAAGTGGCAACCATGAGAGCCACGATCCTTAGCATGGAGAAGAAGATTCGTTTGTTGCAAGGTAAGAGTAGTGAAGGTGGAATTGTGCAGTGACCCCAGTGCAGTGGAGGGTGCGTCTGATCGGCTCCTTAATGCTTCCAGGCCTAGACCTCTTCCAGACTCCCAGTCCCAGTGGAGGAGGAAAGTCAACAGCCGCAGGAAGGTTAGGGAGAACTCCCACCGATCAGGCGTCCCCTCGGTAGATCCTGATGTTCGTACCCAGGCTGCCCTTGTTCGCGCGAAGAAGGAGGTATTGCGCAATGCTTCTTTTCTTCTTCCTCACCTTCGCCTAGAAGAGGATGGAGCGCCTCGGATCATCGCGACCGCTGAGAGAGCCTGGAAGGCTCCTTGCGCCTTTCCTTCCAGCCCGGAAGTTTTTCCAGAAGAGCCGGAAGTGGATATCAAGAAACCCAGGAGGGAGCAGGAGTTCTCGCCTCATAGTAGGCTTCGATCCTCTTCACCTGTGGAGGATTTTGCAAGATCTCCAGCTCGGATTCTTGCGGGGCTGCAAGCTCAGATTTCGGCGCTGGCGGGCTCCTTGGCTGGAGGAACGCGTCGTAAGAAAGACGTCTCTCTCCCCGTCAAGAAGTCTAGGATTCCTTCGCCTGCGTTACCTTCTCAGTCAGAGGCGGCTCTCTCTCCTGTATCAGCGGATGGAAGGAGGCGCTCTTCCCTCGGCAGACACTTGTCGTCTTCCAGGCGACAATCGCCCAAGAAGCTTTCTCCTGGCGACTTCATTTCTCCAGTAGAAAGGGATCTAGCGCCTAGTAGGCGCTCGTCTAAAGACAAGCGTACAGCTTCGTCTTCTCGCTCCTTTCCGAAGATCCTTCAATCTACGGATAAGAGAGCCTCCTCTTTCATGGATTCTTCAAGAGACAGGATCTCTCCTTTTGTTAGGCGCCTAGAGCCTGGTAGGCGCTACTCCCCAAGTAGACGCTCTCCCGCTTCCAAGCGCGGTGCGGAAGATAGGCGCTTTTCTCCTGATAGGCGCGGCTCTCCTATTAGCCGCTCTGTTCAGGATAGGCGTTTAGAGCCTGAAAGATATGTCTCGTCTGGGAGACTACCTTTTGCAGAGACCACAAGTCTCGATCTAAGTTTGTGGAGCTTGGTAGACGCCGGTCTCCTAGTAAGCGATCTTCTCCAGGTATTCGCTCTCCTGTAAGTAGGCGCCAAGAGCCTAGTAGGCGTTCTCCTCATTGTAGGCGCAGTTCGCCAGGCAGCCGCTCTCCTTTGGACAGGCGCATGGATCCTGTTAGGCGCCTTGAGCATAGTAGGCTCTCCTCTCCTAGCAGGCGCTCCCCTTTGGACTCCCGGGATTCTAGGAGTAGACTTAAGGATCAAAGAGGACACACTCATCAGAGTAGGAAGGACTCATTCGAGAGGAGCTCTCCCGAAGCTTTGGCTTCCCCTGATAGGCGCCAGGCTGCTGCCAGACACTCCCTAGATAGACGCACTTCTTTAGAGAAGTCCCACTGCTCTCGTAAAGAAGCAGAGGGTTCTTCGGTGGATGAAGTGGAACCTTCAGAAGAGGATTTAGTGAAGGACTCTTCGGTTTCGTCCTATAAGATCCTTACAGATCTCCTTCTTCAAGAGTTTGGAGACTCCCTTACTCCCGTCGCTCCTCCGTCTCCTCTCTCTTTATTCTCGACTTCTAAGAAGACGAAGGTTTCCTCTTGTGTGAGGATGAAGCCAACCATCTCAATGAAAAAGGCTTTGAGAGGTTTTGGTGATTGGCTGCTTTCTAAGGAGGAGAAAGGGAAGACTGTGTTTTCTTTCCCACCTTCCAAGCTTACGGGCAGACTAGGTTTTTGGTACAAGTCTGGAGAGCCCCTAGGCCTGGGTCTTCCGTCATCTGCAGACGCGGACTTCTCTTCACTGGTGGATGCAGCACGACGCTCGGCTCTTTTGTCTGCTAAGACTACCTGGGCTATGAACGAGCTCGACCACCTGTTGAAGGGAATGTTCAGAGTCTTGGAAGTCTTCAACTTCCTTGACTGGTCTTTGGGGGTCTTGGCTAAAAAGACTCAGAACCCGGATTCTATTTCCCCAGAAGATCTCAACAGTGTTCTAACGTGCATTGATAAGGCAGTTAGAGATGGATCGAGCGAAGTAGCCTCCCTGTTTGGAGCAGGGGTTCTTAAGAAGAGATCAGTCTTCTGCTCTTTTCTTACAAAGTCCGTCTCGCATGCTCAAAGAGCCTCGCTTCTGTATTCGCAGCTCTCGCCTCTTCTCTTCCCGAAGAAGATAATCCAGGACATCTCAGGATCTATCTCTGCGAAGGCGACTCAGGACATGCTCGCTCAGTCGGCACGGAAACCTAAGACCTCCTTCCAGGCGAAGACTAAGAAGGAGACTCCAGCTAGACAGGAGCCCTTTCGAGGGGGCCCTCCTTCTAGAGCCTCTACCTCTAGAGGTAATAGACCATTCAAGAGAGGTAGATCCTTCTCACGCTCTTCCAGAGCTAAGAAGTAGGGAAGTAGTCCTCCAGACATCAGTAGGTGCCAGGCTTCTAAGATTCTCGGAAGCCTGGGCAAGAGAGGAGCGGACAACTGGTCCCTCTCGATTATCGGAAAGGATACCTGATTCCCTTTACGGAAAGACCACCGTTGACGACGACTCCGAGGGAGTTGGTGGCCAGGTACAGGGATCCCTATCATGAGCCTCGCTTTAACACAGGCAGTGGAACATATGTTAGAGAAAGAGGCTATAGAGCTAGTGAGCGAACCCATGCTCAGCGGGCTTTTACAACCGCCTTTTCTAGTTCCAAAAGCCTCAGGAGGATGGAGACCGGTTCTGGATGTAAGCGCCCTGAATTTCTTTGTAGAAAAGAGGAAGTTCGCCATGGAGACGACATCCTCAGTGTTGCGGCCCTTCGTCCAGGGGATTGGATGGTGTCCCTAGATCTTCAGGACGCTTACTTCCATGTGCCTATCCATCCTTCTTCAAGGAAATACCTCAGGTTCATGATGGGAGGAAGGATATTCCAGTTCAGGGCCTTGTGTTTCGGCCTTTCAACAGCCCCTCAGGTCTTCACAGGACTAATGAAAAATGTAGCAAGATGGCTACACTTGGAGGGAGTCAGGGTGTCCCTTTACTTGGACGACTGGCTAATCAGAGCCAAGTCACAGAAAAGATGTTTGGAGGACCTACAAAAGACCCTTTTCATGGCGAGTTCTCTGGGACTTTTGGTGAACTTTCAAAAGTCTCAGTTGATCCCCAGTCAAGATCGTATCTATCTGGGGATTCGGATGGCTTCTCTGGATTTTCGGGCTTTTCCGTCTCCAGAAAGGATAGCCCGAGGGTCAGAGAAAGTCAAAGCCTTCCTAGAGAAAGACGTATGCACAGCGAGGGAGTGGATGAGTTTGTTGGGGGGACTCTCCTCGTTGGAGCAATTCCTTTCTCTAGGAAGGTTGCACCTCAGACCTCTCCAGTTCTTTCTACATCGAAACTGGAGGTGTCGTTCGCAAAACCTAGAGTTCTCCTTCGAGATCTCAAGAGAAATCAAGAAGGACCTCTCTTGGTGGGCCAACCCTCTCAGGTTTGCAGAAGGGATGTCCCTTCACATTCCGAACCCCAACCAAGTGTTGTATTCCGACGCGTCGGAAACAGGTTGGGGAGGCAGACGCTCGGCTCAAGAGAAGTGTCAGGCACCTGGAAGAAAGAACAGGTGACCTGGCACATCAACAAGAAAGAGCTGATGGCTGTTTGGCTAGCTTTGAAAGCTTTCGAGCCCCACGTCCTAGCTTCGGCAGTACAGATCAACTCGGACAACACCACGGCCCTGGCATACATCAGGAAGCAGGGGGGGACTCACTCTTTCTCCCTGTACGAGACAGCAAAAGAACTTCTGCTGTGGCAGAGGAAAGGAAGATTTGTCTCCTTACCAGGTTCGTACAGGAGAAAAGAACGTCAGAGCAGACCTCCTAAGCAGGAAAGATCAAGTCCTGCCTGCAGAGTGGGGGGGGGGGACTCTTCACAACGAGGATGTTTGCCAGGACCTGTGGAATCTTTGGGGCAGGCCTCATATAGACCTCTTCGCCACAGCCAAGAATGCGAGGATAGCCAACTACTGCTCTCCGATATCGGACCCGAGGGCAGTGTCGATAGATGCTTTTCTCCTAGATTGGAAGGGCCTAGACATGTATGCTTTTCCTCCATTCAAGATACTGGGAGAGAGACTCAAGAAATTTGCAGAATCGGAGGCAGCAAGGATGACGCTGGTAGCCCCGTTCTGGCCCGCACAAGTATGGTTTCACAGAGGTACTGGAATGGTTAGTAGATCTTCCGAGAACATTACCACAGAGGATCGATCTGCTCAGACAACCCCACTTCGACAGGTATCACAAAAACCTCCCCGCTCTAGATCTGACTGGCTTCAGACTGTCAAAAGTTTGGTCAGAACGAGAGGGTTTTCTGCAAGAGTTGCAACGGCTATCGCAGCAGCAAGAAGGCCTTCTACCCTTAGAGTCTACCAATCGAAGTGGGACGTCTTTCGACGGTGGTGTAGGAACCATCACTTTTCCTCTTCCAGTACCTCTGTAACCCAAATAGCAGACTTCTTACTTTTCCTTAGGGAGAAAGTGGACTGGCGGTATCAACCATTAAAGGTTATCGTAGCATGCTGTCGCAGGTTTAGGCACAGAAACTTAAACATTTCAGAAGACAAGGACCTTCATGATCTAATAAGATCTTTTGAAACATCCAAAAAGGTTTCGCCAGAGATTCCGAGTTGGAATCTGGATGTAGTGCTACGTTTTTCCTGAGGTCCCCTAAGTTTCGAACCGCCTCAGTCTGCTCTTTTAGAGACCTCACGAGGAAGACACTTTTTCTCATGGCATTGGCTTCCGCAAAGAGGGTTAGTGAACTCCATGCATTAGAAGGAAATGTGGGATTCAGATGAGATGCAGCTATCTGTGCATTCCTACCTTCAGTTCTTGCTAAGAACGAGAACCCCTCAAATCCTTGCCTAGGAGCTTTGAAGTCCAAGGCTTGTCTGCATTAGTAGGCGAGGAAGCAGAGAGGTCAACTTTTGCCCAGTACGAAGTTTAAAGTTTTATCTGCAGAGAAAGAAAAAACTTAATGGCAATGATGTCAACCTTTGGTGCTCTGTAAGAGATCCAAGGAGGACTCTTTCGAAGAATGCGCTTTCTTTCTTTATCAGAAGCCTGGTGAAAGAAGCACATGCGATATGTGATGAAAGTCATTCAAACTTCTTAAGGTCAAAGCTCATGAGGGAAGAGCTATTGCACGTCATTAACTTTCAACAAAAACATATCCCTGAGTAATATTATGAAGGCAACATTCTGGCGTTGCAACTCAGTCTTCGCAAACCACTATCTGAGAGACGTCCAAAATTAAACGTATGAACAAAAGTGCTTCGCGGTTAGGCCCGTACGTATCGGCGGATTCGGTGCTGGGGCAGGGAGCTGGAGACATATCCTTTGTAGTATATATTTTCCCCCTTGTTTAGGTTGTAAGTTTTTGGTTGTTTGAAAGAACATGCGGGTAGGCATGTCTTTCATTTCGTAGGTCTAACAATGATTAGATTGGTTAGGTGATCGGTTTATGTTTGAGCTCCTTGCAATGATAGTGGTTAGGTTCTGTCATATAAGTGGGCGAATCCCCGTTGACAGGATCCTGCTCGGATTCTATCAAGTAAGCGGATAACCAAATCCCTTTGATAGACCCAGAGTCTGTCAGCTGTAGGTCACGCCCTCACTGAAGCTCTTTCGGCAACGCAGACTCATAGACAGTCTACGAAGTCTTCTGCCTAAGCAGGTAAGAACCAAGGTTGTATTTTACATCCTACAACTAGTGTTGTTTTCCCCTTTTTCCATATTTATATTGCTGTCTCTTTCCCTCCACCAAGGGTGTCAATCAGCTAAGTATATATCTGACAGGAAAGTTCATGTACAAAAATGTTATTGTTAGTATACAATAAGGTTTTGTACATACTTACCTGGCAGATATATACGATTGATGGCCCGCCCAGCCTCCCCTCAGGAGACAGGTGGAAGAGAAAAATTCTGGCTGGAAAGGGAGATTGGTTCTTACAGCCGCCCACCACCCAGCGGCGGGTGAGGTAGATCACCTGACCTACCTGTCGCGTGTGCCGCGAGTTTTGAATTCTGTCGTGACGTCAGAGACGTAAAGCTAAGTATATATCTGCCAGGTAAGTATGTACAAAACCTTATTGTATACTAACAATAACATTTTCGTAGTCTCACATTTCTTTTCTTTGCTTGTTCTATTTCGTTTCTTTCTTCATTTTCTGATTCAGTTTCAGCGACTCTTTTTGTGGGAATAGTGGTGTCATCCATGTGTGTTGGTTTTGAATATGTTTCTCTGTTTGTTTGTTTAGTGTTAGAACAGCTGGGTTGTTGAGCGTGTGCATATGTTTGTTGCTGTGGTTTTCGTTTGTGTATTAGGTGTGTGTTTTGTATTCAGTGTTAATAATTTACTTATTATTTGTTGCCCAGAGGCCATTCGTGGTATTTTTACAGTAGGCAAACAAATTATTTTCTTTGTAGTACTTAGTTATTGCTTCTTCATATGTTCCTGGTTCAGCATGGCTGCAAACACGTGTCCGTTATAAATGTGAAACAATTACGTGTTAATTGGCTGCTGTTGTTGCTGTGTTGTCCATGTGTTTGTGATATGTGTTGGGGGTGCTGTATTGGTTTTTAGGGCGTCGCTGTATGTCATATTTTTGGATTTGGCTTTGTCAGCCTCTTGCTTTCTCATTTCTTCCATTTTCTTTTTTCTTAATTGTATTCTGATGGGGCACGTCTTATCTAGGGAGGCGTGTCCCCCTCCGCAGTGTATGCATCTTGGTTTATTTATGCATTTGTCGGCGAAGTGGCCGATATTGCTGCATTGTATGCATAGTACTTGCCTGGGGGGGGTAGGGCACTGCCTCCTCAGGTGGTCATACGAGAGGCAGTTCCCGCAGTGGGAGAGGGGAGGGTTGATTTCCTCCTGTACTTGGTGAGGTGGGATAAACTGATTACATATAACCAGCCCGTCTCTCAACGCTTTCTGCGCCATTTCACGGCTTTTGAAAGTTACTTTGATAGTTCTATTTTTTATTTGTTTGTTTTTCTTGTTCCAAAGGGGGAGTGAGAATTTCAAATCCCTTCCCTTTGAAGCTCTTAACTATTCCCTCCCCTAGTATTTTCTCCACATCTTCATTCCTTATTACAATATATATGTTATTTTTATACCCTTGGTTAATTTTGAAAATATCTATTTTCAGTTCCCCTGCCAATTCATATATAATCCTTTCTTACTATTTTCAAATGTCCCCCCTCCCCTATCTAGTATTTTGATAGAGGCATGTTTCCCGCGCAATTTTAGGAGGTGACGATGAGGGTGAACATCACGTGAGAGATGAAGGTAGATGATGGAACGAGTGGTTGTGATATACTCGGGGAATGATTACTACTGCCTACAGGTTATTAAAAGACAAAATCAAAAAAACTACTCGTCATGTGATTACTTATACTAAGTTTATAGACCTTAGACTAGTGTTCTTTATGTAGTGCTTGGGTTGTTCAATTGGATAGAACAGATATTACAGTAGAAGAGTCAAAGGTAGAGGATAGAAGAGATATTGTTGTTGAGGGATATAGGATAGGAAATCCTATTGATCCTCGCATCCGAGCTGCAGGAGGCTGAATGGGAGTGCTCCCCCCACAGGGTGTGCCTTAGCTACGACCTAGATCTTAGGACCGTACCAGACCATCCCACCCGTGGCAGATTCTCCTGGAGTCCGAAATTTCGAATCAATAGGATGAATTAGCAAGCTAATTCGGGGTAGAAGGATAGGAAGGATGTAGGATTGGGTAGGGGAGGCAGTACAAGACCGCAAGCTAGCTGTGACTGCAACCGGCAGCTCTGCTCTGCTCAACTCTGCTATTCTGTCGGCGCGCTCTGCAACACGTCCTCTCTGTTCAATTGCTAAAGACCCTCTCCATCGATCATCCGATCATGCCAGCCCCTCTACAGCATGACCATTTTATACAAAACCGGTGGGTTTGAAGCAACGGGGAGTCTACTTTTCATTGGCTGATTGTTCTTATTCCAATTATAGATTCCCGTTACCTCTGCCCAGCTTTGTCTTTCTTCAGTGCTCCTCTTTAAGTCTACGTCTTCATGATCATCCACATGTTTATCTACTTGTTTTAGTATTACTGAACGTAATACATTCATCCCAGGTGGAGTGAGAATCTCAAACCCCTTCCCTTTGAAACTTTTAACTATTCCCTCCCCTGGTATTTTCTCTGCGTCTTCATTCCTTATTACTATATAGATACTGTTCTTATACCCTGATTTATTCTTAATACGTCTATTTTCAGTTCCCCTGCTAGTCCATATATTGCTTTTTTACTGTTTTCAAATGTCCCCCTTCCCCTATCTATTATCTTAATTGATGGCATGTTTCCCGCGAGACTTAAGAGGTGAAGATGAGGGTGAACATGACGTTAACTATGAAAGTTGATGTGGATGATGAAATGTGTAGTTGTGATATAATTCAGGGAATGACTACTGCCTGCAGGTTATTAAAAACAAACAAAAACGTACTGGTCATGTGATACTTATATGAAATTGCTTTATAGATTCTATAGAGTCTAGTGTTCTTTCTTATGTAGTGCTTGGGTTGTACTATGTTCAGTTAGAAATTAAAGTTGAAGAGTCAAAGATGGAGGATAGAAGAGTTATTTGTGGGATATAGGATAGGAAATCTTATTGATCCTTGCTTCCGAGCTCCAGGAGGCTGGATGGGGTTAGTTCCCCCCTCTAAAGTGTGCCTTAGCTACGACCTAGATCCTAGGCCGTACCAGACCATCCCACCCGTAGCAGATTCTCCGGGAGTCCAAAATTTCGAACCAATAGATGAATGGAAAATTAGCAAGCTAATTCAGGGTAGATTTATAGGAAGGATGTAGGATTGGGTAGGGGAGGCTGTACAAGACCGCAAGCTGGCTGTGACTCCGCACCGGGCCACTCTGCTCTGCTCAAACTCAGCTGCTCTGCTCTGCCGCGCTCGCAATACGTCTTCCATCTGATCACTCCTTGTGACATGACATGACATGATGGGGGGGATTGGGTAGGATTGAGGGATCGGTTGCAAACCGAATTAACCCCCGGAGGGGTCCCCCGGAAGGAAGTCTAGGTTTTGAAGGATGTAAAGTGGGGCTAAAGGAAGGTATGCGGAGGAGGGATAAAAGAATGGGACAGTCCCATTTGTCTTCTGTTATTAATATAGTGATTTATTTTCATGATTTTGAGCTCCAATTGGATCGTCCTCCCTCCCTCCTTCCCTCCCTGCAGGGGGGGCCGAGAGGGGGGACTCAGACTACCTGCTGTACATTGTTTTTTAGGTGCATTGTGTTAGTAATTGTTAGTGTAATCGGGCTCTCTTCCCGATGATCAAGAGTTGCATTATTGCTAATGTTAATTATTAGTTAGTTAGTGCAGTGAGAGTCTACCCTACTTGTGTAATTATCTTAATCCTAATCACTTATCCTATCACAAGTTACTTTTCTCGTTGTGTACTAAGGATAAATGTTAGTAAGGGAGTCTTTTTTTATGCTATCTACTATGGTTATTGCAGGCGTTTAGGGAATTGTCTTTCTTCACACATTCATTCAGAAACTTCATTCATTCATTCCCATTCATTTCAGAAAATCAACATGCACGCGCGTAATATTACGAAGGCGAACATAGCGTTGAACTCTCGCTCCCTCTCCCTCTCCCCCAAGGATCCCTGACCCTCGAGTGGGAGGGGACTAGGGAGGACCTCCCCGGGACCCCCCACCCACCCGTCACTGAGTCGAGTCATCGGTTGCTAGGGGGGTTGGGGCGTTGGTATGCAGGTGGGCGTGTGGGACCCTCCGGCTCCCTTCTTTCCCACGGTGTCGCGAGAGAGAGAGAGAGAGAGAGAGAGAGAAACGGAGGGTGATGAGACAATGTTTTTTTTTTTTTTTTTAATTACTGGCTATTATGTCACCCCCAATCCTTTTCTTACATTCTAAGTGTGTGCATGAGCTCCTCTTTCCCCCTTCTCTCCCACGCTGTTGCGAGAGAGAGAGGGAAAGAGAGGGTGACAATGAATTTCTGAATGCATTTTTTTTTTTAAGTATGTACTCATCCAATGGGGACCCCTACAATCCTTTTATCCTCTCTACTTTTCTCTCTCTGATACTTAGTCAAGAGTGCTGGGATATCTGTTGCACAAAATGATATGGAAGAGAGAGGAACTCTCTTTTCCGCTATTAGTGCGTGCGATATAGATTTTAGTTCGACTTCAGGCATAGTCAACCCTCCATTGCATTCCCCATGTATAAATTTATCTATCATATGAATTTTGTCTTCATTTGTTTTTATGTTTGTGTTCATTTTCTTAGGATATATGATACTCACAAGTCCATTCTCAATTTTTTGCACATCTTCTTCCACCTCCGCCATAGGCCTGCCCAAGTTTGACTGTTTTTGCTTAGTTCCTGTGTGCTTTGCTTTTTTTGGTGTTTTCTCTCCCCCCATTTCCCCACTCTCCCTTCCCTCTGCTCCCCTTTTCGGTACTATGATTGACTCTTCCATTATACAGAAAACGAATTCGATAACACAATATAAGTTTTAAGGTGGTGAAACATGGAGGTAAAAATAAAATACGAAACTCAATTCAGTATTTTAATAAAAAAGTATTAAGTTCGAACAACCATATTAAATTAACCAGCTCCTCTTTAGTTTCAATGACCTTTCTGTTATCGGCTATCGACTCTGCATCATAACCTGTAAGTTCAGACAGTTACCTTATTAACATTAATTATCACTGAAAGGTTTTAAAAATAATACTCGAAAGGCACCAACTTCAATATGAAAACTGTCACTCAATCTACGGGCTATACACAAACATCCTTTATTACCAATCGAAGATAAATTGGTCAGGTTACAAATAGCGGTCGTTACTGCACCCAGGTAAGCCTACCACACCAGTAAACAAGGAGGAAAGGGACCTAATTACAGGTAGACCAACAATGTCAAATATTCTCAAATAATATCATCATATAATATCAGTAACAAATGAATAACCAACCAGCGGAAAACAACACCATCCATATAATGGGCTAAGACTGACCGATACAATCCAACTATAACACTAGCACTCACTGAACTGTGCGAGAAAAAAGGAAGGTAACGAAACTGTTACGATGCATAATGCATGAAAAGTTTTATGTAACTTGTCCTTACAGAGTTATTTTATTGTTATTTTTAGGTCATGTCAGGACTTTTGAAACCTCAACTGAAAGACACTAATGGCCTTACCTTAGCTAAAGGGTGAAGCATGTATGGCTTAAGTGAAGGGTTTTCTATCGATCATGCGCTCTGTGGAGGATGCAAGTCCAGAGATGGGGAGAGAGAGCCTGTATTTAGTGAAGAGCCATTTTCGCAATCAAAGCACAAACGTCGACAGGATCCATTTTATTAAATCTGTCTTCCACTCAGCATGTCTGCTAAGCGCTCTTCCTCGCAGCCACCCAGCACTCACGGTGTCCAAAAGGGTTGTATGAGTGAACCTCTTAAGCTACAGTCCTAGTCGAAGTAGCAGAATTCATTGACGACCATTTCTCCGCTGTCTCACACGTTAGCAAGGAAACCAAAACAAAGATTAGTTCCCGATAATTATTGCTTGTCTTGGTCCTTAAGACCACCCAACAACAGATACGGCCATTATGCAAACTACTTAAAATTACATTCCAAAAAGCCTGTAAAGACATTTTATTTAAAAGTCATGCACAGAGAACATATAACAGCGAAAATTACCCCACTCAAGTCAACACACTAAACTGCGTGAGAAAATATTACTGAAAAAATTTTATACAGAGAAATAAATTACATTTATTTTTGTACATCCATTGCTGCCCTTGCGTTTGTTAATTCTGTGTTTGTTTGCGACTGTGTTTGTGTGTTTCGTGATTATTTAATGGCTGAGTTTGTATCGGTGTTTCTGTGAGTGCTGTGAGTTTTCTAATAATGTCGGTTCCTGACGCCATGTGCGGTATTGTGACTTTTGGTAAGTTGTTGATTGTGTTGTATTCATCTATGGCTTTTTGATAAGTCCCTGGGTGGGCCATATCTTGCAATGCTGCAAAGATATGCCCGTTATAAATATGCCAGAGCTGTGTGTTCAAGTTTTGATTTTGTATTGTGGGGACATTTGTTGCGCTTTGATTCTGTGTATTATTGATGGTAGAGATTTTTTCAGGGCATCGCTGTAAGAGCTATACTCTGGATTTCTTGTCTTGCTTTTTCCTTTTCATTCTCTCTCTCAATTCTCCTCTCTCCTTCCTTATTTCCCTTCTTCTACTGGGCATGTTTTGTCCAAGGCTGGATGGCCCCCATTGCAATGTTTGCATTTGGGGGGATTCTTACATTTGTTGACTGTGTGGCTTACCTCGCTGCATCTAATGCAAATGATTTGCTGATTGATGGGACACTGCTTTTGCAGGTGTTCATATGAAAGGCAATTGCTGCAGTGCAGCATCAGTACGTGAATCTCTTCTTGAACTTGATGGTGGGGAATGTATTGGTTGCAAATTCTAACTCCATCTCTCAGGGCTCTCTGCGCATTTCTCTTTTTTCGAATGGATTTTAACTGTCCTTATTTTTGATGTTTGTCTTCTTTATTTTGAGTATACCCTTAATTGTAATAGTAGACCAAATAAAGCAGACTAGTAGACCGAATAAAGCATCCTTACTAAAATTCATCTTCATGCTAAATACAATTAAATAATACAGACGTGTCAAGAGAGCGTTACAGTGGCTGGAAGAAAGAAACTCTTCCCCCATTGGTGGAGAGAAAGCAGACTTTTCATTGGCCGACAGCCGAAGTCTTCAAGCTTCTTTCCAGATATAAAGCTTGAAGAAAGTTAACCACTAGCCGGACGATCGATCGGATTTGAGCAGCAGACCTTGCCGTGAGCAGACGTGTCTAGAGAGCGCTCCCGTGGCCGGAAGACAGACAAACTCGTCCCCCATTGGTGGAGAGAAAGCCGCCTTCTCATTGGCCGACAGCAGAAGTCTTCAAGCTTCTTTTGGAAAATCAAGCTTGAAGGAATTTGATCTCGCCTCCCATTGGTCGAAACTGATCGCCGAGAGCTGCCTTCTCATTATCTGCCCAGAAAAGGCTTCAAGCCACTTTATGACTGCTGCCAATTCGGTAGCGCAAGCATATAAGCAAAACCCATCCTCCCCTTCCTACATCCTCCCCCCCCCCCACCCTGCCCCACACCCCTCCCCTCATCCTCTCTTGATTTTCTCTAAATAACAGTACTAACAACCTGCCTAGAACTCGAGGGAAGTGGCCCGTGAGGTTTTTTAAAATCTGAACTCAGTTCTAGGTCGTCGTCTTCGTCCCGGCCTCTATTTCAGTGCCGGCATAGGGTTAGGAAATTGTCACCCTTCCTTGTGACATCTAACTAACAACCTCTATCATTCTCACGCAATTTTCCGTTACAACATAACACGACAAGCACAACACAGTCCACAGTAGATAGTAGAAAAATAAAAAGTAGAATATAGATATCCCTACATATGCATGAGTAGAGAGTAACTAGGTACCGGAAGGATGCCTTCCGTTAAGATTAAGGACGAGAAGGGGGGGAACTTTGAGGAGAGGAAAGCTTTAATCTTTGGACTATCAGCAATAACGAAAATCGACACTTACAGGGTGAATAAGGGAGATGAGGACTTTCTTTATGTAACAATAAAAAAAGAAGATTTGGATGCATTTGTAGAGAAAGACGTTGTCGAAATATTCAAGCAGAAAGGATTTGAAATTATCACGCCATCGGAAGTCAACATACTACGATCTGTTATCTTAAAGTATGTTGACAATCAAGTAGCAATCCGGAAGAAAGAAATCCTAATCGAAAGCATTCAGAATAGACAACCATGGGCAAAAGCAGTTGATATACACACCTTTAAGTCTAAGTTTGAAAAGCCAAGGACTAGAACGGTTAAGGTGAGATTTGAAAACCGAGAAATGGCCCAGAGAGCGATGAGGAACGGCCTGATTATTGGCGACCAATCAATACCACCACACAATGTTAAAGAAGAGATCAACCCACCTCTGCCCCACTGTTTGAACTGCCTGGCATACACCCACATCAGAAAAAACTGTACCATACCGAAACAGATGATCTGCGCGAAATGCAGTGGTCTGGGCCACATGGCACGAGACTGCAAAAATGCACCAAAGTGTGCAAACTGCAAAGGAGGCCATCCCACGCTAGACCGGAAATGTCCAATCAGGGTACAACTCCTGAAGGAAAAAACAGAGGAAATTAAGCAAATAGAAACCAACAAGACTACAGCCAGAACTGCAGCACTATCATATAGTGCGGCAGTAACTGGCCCCACACAACCCAGCAACTCCAGAACACCCGCATCCTCCCCTCAACAGAACGACATGAGCCTCTGGTACGTGTACAACGGCCATATCTATGCAGCAATGCAGGATATGGCAAACCCGGGCACATACCAGACGGCCATCGACAAATTCTATGAAATGAACAATCTGCCGAAGGTAAAGTTCCCACAGTTGGCGTCTGGAGAGCAAATAATGAAAAAATTATTGGCTCTGAACCAGACTCAACCTCAAGCTCCCAACATAAGACAACAACAAGCCTAACCACAGAAAACCCCGAACCCAGCTGCTCCTATGAGGTCATGGAGGCCTCGCCCACGGTGACAAAAAGGGCAGCGGAAAAAGCCACTGAGAGCGAGGAAGAAACAGAATCGGAAAAATCCAAGAGAAAACGAACATCAGAAGGAAAATCTAAACCAACACGCTCGAAAGTCGGCCGTAAAATGGACGAGGTGGAACGCGATGTGGAACAAATCAAGGAAAGCAACCTAGAAATAGTATATCCAGAAGACTGGAATGAAGACCCAAAAGCCAGTGATGATAGCAAAATTAAAAAAATAGATGGGTACATACGAGGAAAATGCGTGGCTTACACAACAACCACCCTACCGCACTCAACAATAAGACCAATGTTACATGCCCTAATAGCGGAAGCAAAGGTCCCTCTAACAAACATAAAGTTCGTAGAGGCAACCAGGGAAGATGTAAACCAGAGGTTATCCGAAGACAGAGACTAAGACTCACAGCTCTGTATGTCTATATTTAGTGTACCCCTAAGAATAATAGCCAGCCAACTATATAAAGTATTTTCTAAATAAAATTCATCTTCATGTTAAACACAATAAAAATAATTCAGTTAAATGTATTAAAGCTAACTAAAGATAGACATAGAGAGCTGTATAATGAATTTAGACATCTAGACCCAGACGTCTTGCTGCTGAAATGCAACAGGGATCCAGGATGATTCCCCCATCAAGTTCTTTGGATATCGAGTGTATCAGAAGAATAGTGCTGGGGAGGACCATGCTGGTGTGCGTTGTTAACAGTCCAATAAATAAACATCAGACATAAACCACTGCTTGACTTTACTGAGGACACACTAGGTATAACCATAGAGACTGGACTGGGACCAGTCTGTATTGCAACGACATATATACCGTGTAGACGTGCCTATATCTACCTACAAGACTACCTCTCCCTAGCACGAAGACCGATGCCCACCTACTTAATAGGTGATTTAAATGCAAAACATACGACTATTGCAACACAGGACACTAACCAAAGGGGTATACAATTAAGCAGATTAATTAATAATAACAGGCTCAAGTTTTTAGGGCCAGATTTTTCAACTATGGTCAGTAATAAAGGAAGACCAGACGTAATACTGGGCAACAGGAATGCTTGCCTCAATATTACGTCTAGGAGAGGGAACGTAACGACTTCTGACCATCTACCCCTGCATGTTACCCTCTCGACAACACCAATAAAAATAGAACCCCGGACGATCTTTGATCATAGACAAGCAAATTGGGACGACTTCAAGTCTGACATAGAAGGGAAATATGACAGCGACAGAGTGGACATAAATGATGTGGACGGAAAGACGAAAGACGACATAGACGATAGACTGGGCTACTGGTTTACGACCATCCTGACTGCTATAAGTACCAATATACCAAGAAAAGTAATACAATTCAACTCAGGGCCCAAACGTAGTGACGCATTAAACCTTCTTCAAAGGTATTACACGGATATTAAGGTACATACAGACCACTTTGGGTACTCAAGACAACTGAAGGATATAATATTATATATCCAAGATCTCCTCTTTGAAGAGTTCAAAAGACTACAGAAAGAATTCTGGGACAGGACTATACGTAAAGTAGACCTCAAGTATGACGACCATACAAATGTAATTAAATTCTGGAGGGAAATTAAAAGACTTATGGGTACGACTAAAAGACAGTGCGACTATTTACTGGATGAAAATGGGGACAAGGTGGTGGACAGTCCTGGAAAAATTAGACTCATGAAGGGAGTATGGGAAAAAATTTTCCAGATATCCCCAGAGGACAACCGACACTTCGACGCTGACAATGAGAGACATGTACGTGAGCAGCTACTAACAGAAGGGGACCGACTAACGTTGTATGAACGGACAGACCTAACTCGCCTGAATGAAGATAGTTATCTAACTAGTAAATTTGACATACAAGACATAAAGAATACCATCAAAAGGTTCAAAAACAAGGCTCCAGGTATCTCTGGCATTAACAAACTAATTCTTAGTAAATTACCTGATATTTCACTATTAGATTTGAATAATATTAATAACATGTCACTTAGTCTAGGCTATTTCCCAGTTAAATTCAAGAGAGGACGGATGATTCTATCACCCAAGGACCTAAAAAATACCCATGACCCACTGAAATACCGACCAATCACTCTCTTGGAAGTACCTGGGAAAATCCTGGAGACCTTGTTGAAGGACCGACTAAATATGTATCTTGAAGACAATGAAATTCTTCCAAAATATCAGTTTGGATTCAGGCGAGAACGAGGGACTCAGACAGCGATAGCTACGATGCACGAACTGCTAGCACTAAATCAGAGTCGGCGAGGCAAAGCCAACATTGTTTGTCGGGATGTCTCAAAGGCTTTTGACAAAGTCTGGCACGATGGACTGAAGTACAAGCTGCTCAACTCAGAACTACCAGACATAATTACAAAAATACTGTCTAACTTTTTAGACGACAGACAGAATGACATCTCCTTTGAAGGAGAGATATCAGAGACCTTTGATCTGAGAAGCGGAGTTCCGCAAGGATCCGTTCTCTCCCCAACGCTGTACATATTCTATACGCATGACATGCCACAAGGGAGAGAAGGATGTGTCAACCTTATCTTTGCGGACGACGTGACACAGATCATAATGACGAATGACAGAAGTAGACATAGGCTTGCCTTACGGACGAGACAGCATATTAAAGAACTCAATGAGTATGAAAGAAGGTGGAAAATAAAAACCAACCAGGACAAGTTCAAACTGCTCTCAATATCAGCATTGAGACCAGAAGACGTAATTGTAGACAACAGACGAATACCGTTTGCTAATAAGGCTAAGGTACTCGGACTCACCGTGACCCGATGCGGGATGTTCTCACACATCAAGCAAACAGATCAGGGGAATGCTAGAGTAACCAAAGCTAAATTAGCACAATTCGGACAGCTTAGACCCAAGACTAAAGCCCACCTATATAAGGCGCTCATTAGACCTGCCCTGGAATACCCAGTAATACCGACATGCTTACTCAGTACCAGCGACAGACAGACTACAGAGATTCAAAAACGGAGTCCTGAGTTGGATAGATGGCTGCAACAACCGAGACCTGGGGGACGGGGGAGCGGAAAGACTTCATGCAAGATACCGCATTGAAGCTATCAATTTCCGTTTCTACCGTCTGGCAGACAAGGTATGGCAGAAGCTATCCGACCAGGATGAAGAACTAACGACCAACAGCCTGATCTCCCTGGACGACGAAGACTATAGACCCCACCTCTGGTGGCGACGACTTTCTAGGTTCACCCAAGACGGGTTACCTGACCCCATCTTTGTGGACACTGACAGTGACAGTGACAACGAAAACTAGGATAACCCCTGGAATATTGGAACAAACCGGGTTAGACCCGGAAGGTATTAATAATTAGAATTAAGAATAGCATTAAGTACTTAGTATTAAGGTGAACTAGTTTTAGAAGTCAACAAGTAAGAAGAAAGGAACCAAGTTGAATTAATTAAAAATGGGAATCAAATCCCAAGTTCCCTGAGAACTAATAATTAGAATTAAGCTCTTAGAATTAAGGTAAATTAGTTTAGAGATTAGGTAAAATGTAGGGAACTAAAATACGAAGTACTAACCCACTAACTATAATTTTGTTCATGAAACTTACCTGACAGATATATATATAGCTGTATTTTCTGAAGTCCGACAGAATTTAAAAATTCGCGGCACACGCAGGTGGGCGGCCAGGTGGTAGTACCCATTCCCGCCGCTGGGAGGCGGATATCATGGAAAACTATTCCCATTTTCTATTCATATTTTTTTCTGTCGCCGGTCGGTAAACAACTGTTTACAGACCTCCGCCTAGGATTTTGAAACTTCATTAGCCACTTAAGTATCCTAATTATTCTTTCGATTATTAACTTGGATTTGTGGCTAGGCATACGCTATCGTAAATTTTTTCATTGCATTTGATGTCTGAAGCTAGTTAGCCTAGTTTCAGACTTTGTTGTCTGCATGGTAAGGTGAGGCTACCGTAACTTTCGGTAGACACTCGCTTAGTATATATGACGTTACATGTTTTCTTTGCATAAGGTTAATTAGTGTAATGTGTGACTGATTACGGAAGAAGGAGGATTCATTTACGCATTTTAGAGCGTGTTAGAATCAGGAGTTTTCCTCCACAGTAAACAGAAGTTAGAAATAATGAACCTTCTAACCTCCTGTAGATTTTATTTTGCCTAACCCTGTGGTATGGCTTACGAGCCTAGAATAAGTGTCTGCTAAAGGATTACATCAAGTAATCTTAGACTAAAGTGCTCGCTCTCCAATCAGTGTTGTGAAGTGTAGTGCCCCTTGTGTTGTGGAGGGGGCGTCAGATCGGCCCCATAATGCCTCTAGGCCTGGACCTCTGTCGGACTCCCAGGACTCACGGGAGAGGGCATGTCGAAAGCCGAACAAGGGGGTTACGTGGGGGCTCCTCACCGATCTGGCGTCCCTTCGGCAGAACCTGTTGACTCTTCCCAGGCTGCTAAAGATCGTGCACGTGCACGAATCTTGAAGGATTGCTTCTCGTCCGCCTCCGAGGCGTCCTCCCCACACAGGGGTTGGAGTTCTCGGAAGGACTCGCGCCCCTAAAGAAGCTTTAGAGAAGAGGACGCTTCACGTCCTCTCTCTCGTCACGAGAGGATGAAAGAGTAAAGAGACCACATTTTCCCTTTTAGAAGAATGCACTGGCTCTTTTCCTAAGGGACATTTAAGGAGGCTTATTCATCTTGCCAGAAGAGTGATTTGAGCCTCCTGCGAGAACGCTCATGTATATATCATTTATACATTATTAAGGAGGCTCATTCATCTTGCCAGAGAGTGATTTGAGCCTCCTGCGAGTGACCGCTCATGTATACATCATGTATACATTATTAAGGAGGCTCATTCATCTTGCCAGAAGAGTGATTTGAGCCTCCTGCGAGTGAACGCTCATGTATATGAACGCTCATGTATATATCACTTATACATTATTAAGGAGGTTCATTCATCTTGCCAGAAGAGTGATTTGAGCCTCCTGCGAGTGAACGCTCATGAAGTTAGAGCTGTTTCAACCTCGCTAGCATTCCAAAAGAATTTGGTAATCAAGGACATTCTTGATTCCACCTTTTGGAGGAGCAACTCAGTATTCGTCTCCTCTCCTCATTGCGCTCCGTATACGTTATGTAACGTTCGCTTTACTTCGATAAAGCAAGCTGATAAGTTTGACGGCCGGCAAGCTGCTTTGCACAGTCAAACAACTTATGTCTCTGGTCGGCATAAGAAGGGCAATTTAGACGTGAGGAAGCTTTTGGAGGTGCTCGACGTCCTATAAGTAGAGACATTCTCCAGGACGCTCGGCAAGCACCTTGCGGAAGACGAAAGCCATACGTCTTCCTTTAGTGTTCACACTCTTCAGGAGCAGCGTGCGGCTCTCCATGGAGACTCGCATGAGGACGTCCTTAAAAATATTCAATGTCATACGCAAAACACGGTTCGTCATAACATTGAGATGTTGGCAAGGTCGCTCGCCAGGACGCCTCTTGGCGGGCCTTGCATGCATCAAGGCGCTCAACGAGTTCCTCTCTGAAACGTCGTTAGAAGACTTGGTGTTCTCTGCTCAGACACGCTCGTAGCTAAGCAGGACGTTTTTTGAGGACGCTTTCCAGGACGCTAAGCAGGACGCTAAGCAGGACGCTTTTGAGGACGCTCGGCAGGACGCTCAGCAGGACGCTTTTGTGGACATTCGCCAGGACGCTTCGGTGGAAGCTCGGTCCCAAGGACGCTTTGCTGAGAGAAAAGACTTGTTGAAGGCATCTTATTTGCTGTTGAGGACATTTCTTTACAGAAATTTTTAAAAGGATTCGGAGTTAGCGGAGAGACATACCCGAATTTTTTCTTCGATCCCTCTTTCCTCTTCATCGATTTCTTTGAGAATCGGGAAGATTATATACTCGGATTCCTGGGTGACTTTCGGTCATGTTAAAGGGTTTTCCCCTATTAGCAAAGTGCTAATAGTTTTGTCAAGTCAGGACGTTTTCCCCATTGTCATTTAAGTGGGGGACCCCTCATAAATGGGGTAGTTCTCATTGACATAGATTTTAACGTTTTTATCGTTTAAGCGGATAAACTCATTAACAAATTTCGGAAGAGCTCTCATTCATTTTCAGAGGCTCATCCGGGGTTAAGAGAAAGACTTGTAGACTATCCAGGAAGTCTTTTGTCCAATATCATAAGAACATTGAACGGTCTTTTTCGATCCACGGTTCTCTCTTGATGATCTCTATTCGAATGTTACTTCCCTTTTCTTGGAAAAGTGTCTTGGCAAAGAGTCAAGGAGTTCTTTTAAAAGTCTCGTTCATTAGAACGTGGACAGTCATTTTCCTTTCTTTCTCTCTTCCTCGTCCAGGAAAGATGTAGTAGAGAATTCGATGTTCAAATTACTACAATACTTACGTAGTTTATCTTTGCGTCATTTTGCTAACGCATGGGTCGAGTCATATCGCATATCGTATTTACCTCTGCGGATAGAAGCCGAAAGAACTGTTGTTCTAATGTATTTATTTGACACTCCCTTCAACCTTCCAAGAGTTTTCGGAGTAAGAACAACTCTTCAGGTATTGTTACGACAACACCAACTCAGCTTCTGTATTTAGCGAATTCTGTTTTGTTTAAATAGGCCTGCTTGAGAGTTTCCTTTTGCTCGATAATATCATACCTATTCCTTCGTAAAGGGAGTAGCTGGCAACTCAGGCAGATAGTATTCTGTTCACCATTGAAGCTTTCCTTCGAGGAAGACTTCTCCTTCACTCTTTTTGATAGAGATCGAAGGTGGTCGATCTCCACCAATCCTTATTTTGTTTTCTTGAAGGAAAGAATTTAGGATGGAGATCGTTGTTCAGAATACTATAAATATACTACGTATATTAACCTCGCGACATGATTCTACTAAGCAGTTGAATTGTCCGAGGGGTAGGCGCATATCCTAGTTATTCTACGGATTGCGACTTAGACGAGAAGTATTCTAATTGAACTGCAACATCAACTCAGCTTCTGTATTTAGCGAATTTTGTTTCGTTTAAATATGCCTGCTTGAGAGTTTTCCTTTGGCTCGATAATTTCATACCTATCCCTTCGTAAAAGGAGTAGCTGGCAACTCAGGCACATAGTGCGAGACGATGATCAAGGCTGCTGTTACTGTGATCTACGCAGTACCGGCTAGCTCGGTGTCATGCGCGGTTGGTTACGTCTCTCTCCCTTCCGGGAATGGCTGAATAAACCGTCTCTCTGCCCTACAATCATGGATTTTAGCCTCGGGTTGAGGAAATTTCTAGTAATCTTGAATGATCATACCTGCCGTTTACTTAGAAAATTTCAACAAAATATCTCTTATACTTGTTAGGTGCGGGTTTACCGCACGGTAACATTCTGTACGAATCTACCGCGGCATAGCACTATAATAATGCTCTCCCTGCTTATGCAAAGCGCAGCCTTATTTAGGGAAGGAAGCAGGCTGAGTGAGGGAATGGATGAGTTTGCTGGGGACCATTTCCTCGCTGGAGAAGCTTGTTTTCCCTGAATAAACAGCAATTCAGACCTCTACAAATTTCCTCACGAAGAAATTGGAATAACATCAAAGATCTTGTAATTCTAATTTTCTCTCAACGGCTTGAGGATCACCTCGGGTGATAGCGAGAGGGTGCCAGACATCCGAACAGAGAACAGATGTTCTGGCACATTGTCTGAAAGAATTGGAAGCCAAATTGGTCGGCTCTCCAGTTCCTCGAAGGGGTGAGTTTGGATCGAGTGGCCCAAATCATCTCGGATAATTTCTCAGCTCTCTCATAGCTCGAGAAGAGAGAATTGGTTATGGGCTTGGGCACGGAACGTAACGATCCTCAAGAGGTTCGTTAAACTAGTGCACGTCCGTGCGGGTCTTCTCGATCGAAGGCAACAACTACTGACGTGAGTACCTCCTCACTTAGAAGTATGTCGAAAGTGAGGAGAGACTGAGGGCGTCCTTTCGTTAAGTTTTTCGTAATATTGAAGACGAAGGAGCTTCCTCTTAAGTTGTTCCCTTATTCATGATCCTAGAGGATTAGCTTTAGTCGCCACATGTTGGCCTCTAAGAGGTTGGATTCACAGAGGTCAGGTAATTCAGAGAATTGTCCAAAGACCCTTCCTGAGAGAATCTGTGTAATCTAACATCGTCACTTAGTGAAGTATCAATAATATCTCCTCTCTGACTCTGAAGGCGTTCAGACTATCGAGAAGCGATAAGAGCTTCAAGATTAATGGCAGTCTCTTGGCCAAGGCAAAGCAGTGCTGCTATTTTCAGTTTTCAATCGGAGGGGGCCGTTTCTGGAGATAGTGAAGGGAAATGACTGTTCCTCCACCTCGACCTCTGTGAATTTCGTTATGGTTCTATCTTTCCGTATGAAGTATGAGATAAGATAGAAGTCCTAACTGTTGTAGAATATGCAAATATGTTGTTGACGGCCTCTAGGCTCAGAGATTCGGTTCTGTCAAACAACAAAGCTTCACGATCTTTGAGGTCTGTGGAGATCTTGAAATTCTCTGGATCAAAGGTTCCGGCATGGAACTTAGACGTAGTCTGAGTTTCTGAGCAAAATGCCAAAAGCATTTCGAACCTATCCTTTCTGCGAACTTAATACACGTGACCAGAAAGGCTAATATTCTAACCGCTCTAGCCACGGCAAAGAGGGTTAGTGAGGTTTTTAGCCATCATCAGAGGTTTTGGCTTTAAAGGACATAATGCGGTCTGTCCGCTAAGCCTTCCGTTCTTGATAAGAACGAAAACCTGTCTAACCATTGACCCGAAGGCTTGGAGACCAAGGGTATGGCACAAATTATTGGGCAGGGGCATTAGAGAGTCCTGTGCCCTGTAGGGTCTCTCAAGTTTTATCTTGATAAAACTATAGAAAGTCAAGGTCAACAGACAATCTGCGGTGTTCCGTAAAAAGACCAGACTAGTTCATGTCCAAGAACACCCTGGCATGATAGCCAAGGAGTTCTTTTAAGAGGTCTCATTCATTATGTTTGCATAAAGATTTGAGATTTTTTCTTAATATCAATGCTCAAGAGGTGAGGGCGCGGCCTCGGAAGCATTTCAACAGAGCATGACACTCAGTAACATCCTGAGTGCCACGCTTTTGCGAAGCAACTCTGGGTTCGCTTCACACTCACCCGGACAATCTGCGGTGTGATTCCTGTAAAAACGACCAGACTGGTTCATGTCCAAGAACACCCTGGCATTATAGCCAAGGAGTTCTTTTAAGAGGTCTCATTCATTATGTTTGCATAAAGATTTGAGATTTTTTTTTTTTAATATGAATGCTCAAGAGGTGAGGGCGCGGCCTCGGAAGCATTTCAACAGAGCATGACACTCGGTAACATCCTGAGTGCCACGCTTTAGAGAAGCAACTCTGTGTTCGCTTCACACTCCCGACGGGATGTGAAGACGACATTTCAGATCCGTAAGTCGCTAGGACCATACATATCCGTAGATATATTATTGGGTGCAAGAAGCAACACGAATCCTATCCTATAGAAAAGGGATAGGTGTGCTTTTAACTTTGAAGGGTTGGTCGCTTGAGGCGCGTTCCTTTTCTTTAGCCTAGAAGTTATGGAACTAACTTTGATAGGTTAGGTCAGGTGGTGGTTTTAGCTTCGGTGCCCTCAGAAGTATGGTCTAGTCACATTGTGGTCACGCCCCCGTTGACAGATCATCTAGAGCGCACCAGCATTACAGGTCTCTACCTCGCTGGCAACTCTAGTAACGCAGAAGCAGACTTTGGTGACAGTAATCACGAAGTCGGCTATGCTAACAGAACAGGTCAGGAACCAAGATGTATATCATCTACTTAATTTAGTTTCCCAAAAATCCTATTCTTTGTCTCTTCCCACCATCCGAAGGTGGGATTCAGCTATATATATATATCTGTCAGGTAAGTTTCATGAACAAAATGTTATTGTTATAATACAATTAAGTTTGTTCATACTTACCTGGCAGATATATATAATTAAAGTGCCCACCCACCTCCCCTCAGGAGACAGTGGCACTGATAAATATGAATAGAAAATGGGAATAGTTCCTGATATCCGCCTCCCAGCGGCGGGAATGGGTACTACCACCTGGCCGCCCACTGCGTGTGCCGCGAATTTTTAAATTCTGTCGGACTTCAGAAATACAGCTATATATATATCTGCCAGGTAAGTATGAACAAACTTAATTGTATTATAACAATAACATTATAAGATAAAGGGGAAAGGCAGTCCTAGAAGGGCAAGGAGTCTGGAACACTTGCTTAGCTAGCCTGCCCCCCCCCCACAAAAAAAAAATACTAACCTCTAACCCTACACGGGACAGAACACAAAATGTAGAATTACAACGTGGTTTGAGTTATCATTCCCACCCACCCCACCAAGGGAGGGTGGGAGAGAGGACGATACCAATAAGGAGCCTGATTGTACAACTAACTTTGACTAACACCCTTGCCCACCTGCCTTCCTAGAAAATTCATACATCACTAGAACTATAAATCTCATTACAAGTCAAGACAAACACTACACTTAACAACAAAAGACTAATAGGTCTGTCCTATTCTTACTCACTATCACTAATACCTTCCTTTCACCAAACCTTATAACCCTTCCAAAAACCTTACCTTCCTTCTGGGGCCCCCCAGGGGATAACCCTGCTTGCTTGCTAGCCGGACCACACAAAAACAAAATGCAAGCGTGTATAAACCTGCATGAAGAGCTAGACCCGCCCAAAACCTATGCGGGCAGTATACTCCAGACACTGAGAGAACTGGGTATGCAGGACACAGTGAAACACTTAACAAAGGATGTCCCACCTGAAGGATACCAAAATCACCTCCCTGGGTGGAAGACCTAATCCGGTACAATTTCACAATACTACCGGCAAACAAAGCACTGTGCACAGCAGCACAAATGAAAACTGCAGCAGAAGAAGCAATCGGGAACACAGCAGCTGAAAAACATATATACACTGATGGCTCAGTTGACCCAGAAGCTCCAGCAACTGCGCAGCAGTGGCTGCCCAAGACTTCAAAGGAAGCTGGAGGCTATCCAACAATGCCTCCATACTACAAGCGGAACTAATGGCAATCTTAAAAGCCTTAGAAAATTCCAATCTAAAAGAAGGACACACAACAGTGCATATTGACTCCACAGGAGCAATACTCGTAATCAAAGCGACAAATAACCAAAAGAAAATGTGACACTGATAACAGCCATAAAATCAGTGGCCAATTCACATCAAGCTGCTGGCAGGAGAGTCACACTAAACTGGATACCCAGCCATGTGGGAATCCAGGGAAATGAAGAAGCTGACATCCTAGCCAAAAGTGCCCTCAGCTTCAGTACAGTAAACATAAAAGTGCAACCATCACAAACACACCTAAAGGATATGGCTAAAAGCTATACCAAACTCCAAGAAGAGAGTGAAGTATGACGTCACTATCTACAAGATTCACGAACGTCCAAGTGGTATGTGGATGTCACAAATCTCAAGCCGCATGATATCACAAAGCAAACCACTAAGAAAACTCTGTCATCACACACAGATTAAGGCTAGGATACCTGTGCACCTGGCAAATGATAGGTAGTGAGGGAAGGTTATGTCAGTACTGTGACCGAGAGGCAATCCAGCGCCTCGAACACTACCTACTAGACTGCCCAGAGACAGTCTTTCAGGTCGAACCTTACTGAAAATGAGCTGACACCGGCACAGATCACCAGACACATCCTAAATAACATAGTGACACATGGTTATCTACTAATGTCTCACCACCTCCCAGGTAAAGAGACGAATTACACGGCATTCCATAGACACATGGGAATCTCCTGTTGTCTTACAACATAAACCAAAAAGCTACACAATGCACAAACCCTCTACTTCACTGTTTACAATGGGAGCCATACACATTTTTAGGAGCATATGTATGAGTGAGTATGCATGAACATGTATATATACTATAATACTTTCTTAATGTTGGTTTGATATATTGCAATATTTCAGATGCTACACACACGTATATTGTGCCTAAAATGTTATAGGTAGTTTTTTTTTTTTTTCCCCCTGCCACCTTTACCTCAAACTAAAACTTGCTTCCTTTTCCTACTCGGCACTCTCCATCTAGGCCGTGTCTCACTGCTATCAAACTTTCTCTCCTACTGATGGGTATCGAAAGGTTCAAAGGGGTTGCAATCCTGCCTGTCACCCTATCTCCTTTCCACAATTAACCGCCAAAGCACTGTTTTTGTATCTTTACAGATAATCCAGTTACGGGCTGCTCTAGGAGCAAGAGCCGTGCCAGCACAAGGCTGGCTTAATCTCCAACAACAACAACACCACTAGCCAGTGATCAGGATTCGAGCAGCAGACCTCTCAGAGAGCAGACCTGCTGAGAGACTGCTCCCGTGGAACTCGCCGCCTATTGGTAGAGAGAAAGCCGTCTTCCCATTGGCCGACAGCTGAAATCTTCAAGCTTGTTTCCAGCAACCAAGCTTGAGGAAAGCTGAACCCACCTCCCATTGGTGGAGAACACTTCGGTGAGAGCTGCCTTTTCATTGGCTGTTCACACAGAGCTTCAAGCCACTTTTTATGACCGCTGCCAGTTCGGCGTAAGCGTTAGGTAAAATTCCACCCTCTCTCTCTCTCTCTCTCTCCTCTCTCTCTCTCTCTCTCTCATCTCTCTCTCTCTCTCTCTCTCCCCCCCCATCCTTCCCCGCTCCGCAACCCTCCCCCCCCCCTTTTTTTTTTTTCATCACTACCATTCCTAGTCCCATTCCTACTACCCTCCAACCCTAAATCCTTCCCATCTCAACCAATAGGCAAAGCAATCCCTGCTTTGTTTATCCATTCTATTATTACCAAAAATTTCATTCTCCCGGAGAATCTGCCAGTGGTTGGATGGTCTGGTACCCTCAGGATCCGAGGAGTGTAGCTAAGGTACGCCATGGGGGGAAAGAACCCTGTCCAACCCCCTGGAGAGTGGAAGCGAGGTGCAATAGAAGCTTTCTAAAGACACGTTTCATTCTTTTTCTCATCTACCTGTACAAAACATAACAATCCAAGCACTACACACCACAGGCTCTGTCTGTGTCACAACTACTAAAAGCAAGAGTAATAGCTAGTAAGTTTTGTTTTTTCCCTATTGTAGCAGGCTTAGCATTACCCACCTTTAATACCACTCGCTCCCCCATTATCAACCATCATGATACCAATATCACTCACCTTTCACCTCATGCATCTCCATCCATTCATTTGTACTGAGGGGTAAGGGGTAAAGATAGGAGGGATGCCCTCCGTAAAGATTAAAGATGAGGGGAGGGGCTCCTTGCGAGGAGCGGAAGAGGGAGATATTCAAACTAGCTGGGGAAGTTAGCGTTGACATCGTTCAAAGGTCAACCCAGGACAGGAGAAACACCTGTATGTGGTGATCAGAGAAGAGGACCTAGACGCATTCCTTCATGAGGATGTGGTCAGAAGGTTTAAGGATAAAAAATCTGAAATAATCACACCATACGAAGTCAACGCCCTCAGGTCAGTTGTCCTGAAACAGGTAGACAACCAGGTTACGTATTATTCAGAAGACGAACAGAAGGAGAACATCATGGCAAGACAGAGTTGGGCCAGAGTAGCCCATGTAAAAGTACTTCCGACGAAGTTCGAGAGACCTAGGACTAGATCAGTCAAAGTCAGATTTGAAACAAGAGAAATGGCACAAACTGCCATGAGGAAAGGGTTGCGAATCTGCAACCAATTCGTGCCTCCTCATCGTGTGGAGGAAGAAATCCAACCATCCTTGCCCCATTGTGGGAATTGCTTTTCATAACCATTTAAAAAGACAGTGCCCGAAGCCTCCCCAGAAACAGTGCATGAGGTGCAGTGGCTTTGGCCACATCAGTAGGGAGTGCAAATCCCCGACACTGCAATGTGTCAATTGTCAAGGAGACCACTTCAGTCTTGATAAGAAGTGCCCAATCAGAATAGCTCTCCTGATGAAAAAAGGAGAAGAAATGAGAGTAGCAGAAACGAACAAGGCCAAGGCCAGAAATATTTCATATAGTGCCGCGGTAACATCATCGATGGTTACCTTCTATGCCACGCCCATCAGAGCCCCTACCTCAGGTGAACAACCTCCAACTCTGGGTCATGTGTTCCATGGCCAGATCTTCGCTGCTATGCAGGACATGGCAGTCCCAGGGACATTCCAGCAGGCAATGGATGCCTACAATACTCAAAACAATCTCCCCAGAGTTATTCTCCCACAAATGGCATCAGGAGAAAGCATCATAAAAAAACTAATGGAACTAAGCGCATCTCCGGTTACGCTAGGCGTAAATATACAACCAAACACCGCCTCCCAACAAGCACCGACCACCGCCACCGCCCTGTCAACGCCCACAAGCATGGAAGACGAGACAACGGTTAACAAGAGAGAGAGAGTAGCAGAGCAAGCCACGGACAGCGATGAAGAAGGAAGGAATGAAAGGAAAAAAAAGCCTAGGCCAGCGCAGCAGCAAGCAAGCAACATACAGTCACCCTACAAGATCTAGGAAACAGATCGAAGATAGTATCAAGATCGTTAAAGAGAGCGATCTGGTAATTCGATACCCAGCCAGCCTAAAGGAAAACCCAGAGACAGAAGAGGGACGAATCGCTATTCTTGACTCGTATCTGTCAAAAAACCAGCTATGGCAATGTAACCAGGTGTAATCCCACAATACACGGTCAGGGAGCACCTCTTCGACCTGGTTGTTGAAAACCGAGTTCCGTTGGACGACATTACGATGATCGCAACCAACGACTCGGAGGTACAACGTGTCCTCTCTGAGGACAGAGACTAAAGACGAATATAAAAGTTCTATATGTCTATTATAAGTAAATTCATTAATCAAAAAACTATTATTATTGTCTGCATCATTATTATTATTAATATTAGTATAAATATCATTTTCATAATGTTAAATACAATAAAAATAATTCAGTTGAATGTAAATAAATTAACAAAAAGTAGACATAAAGAACTTTTAACGAATTCAGACACCTGGACCCGGATATTATCTTGCTGATTGCAACAGGGATTTGAGATGATTCCCCCGTCAAGTTCTTTGGGATACCGAGTGTATCAGAAGAATGCAGCTGGGGAGGATCACACTGGTGTCGCTGTTGCAGTCAACTACTGAATATGACATAACCATTGATTGACTTTACCGAAGATACGTTGGGCATAACTATCGAGACAGTCGTTGGACTCATTAACATTGTAACGACTTATATACCTTGCAGACGAAATTATATATACCATCAAGACTTTGTATCATTATCACAGCGACCCATTCCCACATATCTCATCGGGGACATAAATGCAAGACATCCTACCATTGCTACAAACGACAGTAATCTCAGGGGAACACTATTAAGTAGATTAATTCGGGATAACAGACTAAAATTCTTGGGACCTGACTTTTCGACGATGGTAAGCAATAGAAGAAGACCGGACATAGTACTAGGGAATAGAAATGCTTGCCTTAACTTTACCATGACGAGAGGGAATGTAACGACATCGGACCAATTACCCCTTCATATCACAATATCATCCACACCCATTAAAATAGAACCACGGACTGTTTTCGATTACAATACAGGTACTATCCTACTTACAACCAAGTTTGGTTCCAACCCACTGGTTGTAAGTCAGAATGGATGTAAGTCGAACCTTAGAAAGTGGCCAACATACTGGGTAGGGTATACTATCAAACCTTTGCTATATAAAAGTGCCTACTTAGTACTGTAATATATTGTACAATCATTATTTAAATCTTTTAACCATAATGTACTTCTACTAATACATTTTAATCATTTATGTAATAGTATATATTACGTACAATCAGGCATTGAGTTACAATGGGGTTAGGTTCTTGCATGCATGTCAGAAGTCGATTCTTACGTAAATTGGTTTGCAATTCAGTCTACAGTACAGTTAATACCAAATGATGCTGCAGATTAGGGCAGGGTAACTCAAACTGATGCTGCCTGAGGTGATGAGAGTTCTCATGAGATGGCGCAGTGCCAAGTAACTCAATGGTCAACTGTCTGAAGTAAGATTGTAAGTACGAGTGGTCGTAAGTCGAGTAGGTTGTAAGTCGGATAGTACCTGTAATGTAAACTGGGACGATTTTAAATCTAATATCGACGGGACTTACAGAAATGACGGAATAAATATAAATGACATGGACGGGAAGACGAAAGTAGAGCTGGACGAACGATTAGACTTTTGGTTTTACGATGATTTTGATAGCTATAGAGAGCATCATTCCAAGAAAAGTCATACAATTTAACTCTGGACCCAAACGAAGTGACGCTCTAAACCTCCTTCAGAGAGTTTATTCAGAAATTAAAAGACATGCAGACGTCTTTGGGTACACAAGACAAATAAAGGACCTTATTTTGTATATACAGGACAACCTTTTTGAAGAATTTAGGCGACTACAGACGGATTTTTGGGATTCTACTATTCAA
Organism: Macrobrachium nipponense; assembly: GCF_015104395.2. Classification (NCBI taxonomy): domain Eukaryota; kingdom Metazoa; phylum Arthropoda; class Malacostraca; order Decapoda; family Palaemonidae; genus Macrobrachium; species Macrobrachium nipponense. The sequence goes on along the minus strand of NC_087203.1, from coordinate 68,109,566 downwards.
AAAATAGACCTAGACTATAATGACCATACAAATATCGCGAAGTTTTGGAGAATAATTAAAAGACTTTAGGGCTCCAATAAAAGACAATGTGACTATTTATTGAATGACAATGGAGACAAAATAATTGACAGTACGGAAAAGACTAACTGATGAAGAGCGTCTGGGAGGAGGTATTTCAGATCACCCCCGACGACAACAGACACTTTGACGCAGACCACGAGAGGCGCGTACTCGCGCACTTGGAAGTATAGAGAGAGAGGTTGGACCTGTACGAGTTGACAGATTTATCACGCCTTAGCGACGACAGTTACTTGACATGTAAATTTGAAGTTCAGGATGTCATTAATATCATTAAAAGATTCAAAAATAAAGCTCCAGGCATTTCAGGAATAAATAAACTCATTCTTTCAAAATTACCAATTATTGCTTTGCAGGATTTAACAAATATAAATAATATGGGATTCAGCCTTGGATACTTCCTAGATAGATTCAAGAGAGGTCGGATGACTCTTTTACCGAAAGACTTAAGTAATACGCATGACCCACTGAAATACAGGCCGATAACTCTCTTGGAAGTACCTGGGAAGATTCTAGAGATGACGTTAAAGGACAGACTGAACTCATTTTTAGAAGACAATGACATTTTGCCTAAGTATCAATTTAGGTTCAGACGGTGAACGAGGGACCCAGACAGCCATAGCGACATTACATGAAATGCTAGCACTGAGTCAAAGTCGGCGAGGCAGAGCGAACATTGTGTGTTGCGATGTCTCGAAGGCTTTCGATAAGGTCTGCCATGACGTACTGAAGTTCAAACAGCTTAACTCCGACCTACCCGACATAATGACAATAATTCTGAGTAATTTTGTAGATGACAGATTTAATGATATAATTTTCAAAGGACAGATTTTGGACTCCTTTCCTCTGAGGAGCGGTGTCCCTCAAGGATCCGTTCTCTCGCCGAATGTTTGCGGATGACGTGACATATGTCATTACGACAGATGACAGAAATAAAAGACATCTAGCTTTTCAAAAAAGTCGGCATATTAGCGAGCTCATTGACTACGAGAGACTTTGGGAAAATTAAGACTAACCGGCAAAAATTCACAATGTTTTCCATATCATCGACAAGACCAGCAGACGTCATTGTAGACGGCACAAGAATACAGTTCGCCAATAGAACCAAGGTACTCAGACTCGCCTTGACCCGCTGTGGGATGTTCTCTCACATCCGACAGGGATCAGGAGTGCCAGAGCCGCTAAGGCCAAATTGGCACGGTTTGGACAACTGCGACCCAAGACAAAATCACATTTATATAAGGCACTCATCAGACCTGCATTAGAGTACCCCATCATACCAACATGCCTAGTTAGTGACTCTGACAGACGTAAATTACAGCAATTCCAAAACGGGGTTTTGTGTTGGATAGATGGCTGCGATAACCGAGGTCTGGAAGACAGAGGAGCGGAAAGGTTGCATGAAAGATATCGCATAGAGGCGGTAAACTACCGCTTCTACCACTTGGCAGACAAGGTTTGGCAGAGGCTCTCCAACCAAGACGATGAATTAGCGACAGAAAGTCTCACTTCACTAGATGACGAAGACTATAGGACACATCTCTGGTGGAGGAGACTCTCCAGATATATGCAGGAAGGACTTCCAGACCCCATCTTCATAGACATTGACAGTGAAGACGAAGAAGAAGACAAAGACTGAATTACAAATAAACAAATAAACTGCGCCCAACTATCGACCGGTAACTCAATCTAAGGGGTGGGTGGACCGGACTGTGTGTGCGTCAAACCACACACACGCGTGTGCGGGCTTGCCCATTCACTTGACAGGACGGCCTAGCCAATATACCCTTTAGTTAAGTAAATGTTAACTAAAATAAACAACTCATTATCTCCAGTAAAGTACTGGAAAGTAGCAAGAGTTTAAATAAAACTTTAAGTCACCTAAATTATTTAACTAAAATAATATAATATTACGATTTCATATGAAACAAATGGAAACAAACAAAAGGACGGCCTCTACACCGCAGCGGCTTCGAGGCGACTCCCACCGCCCCACCTCCCCTATTGGGTGGGGGGAGGGTGGGAGGGACCGAGGAGCGGCTGGCTGGGTGCAAGAGTGCATTCACCCTATTACGTCGCCTTTCTCCCCCATAGCAACAACTCTCTCACGATCCACGCACACAGCTCTCCCAGGGTGGGGGGTGGAGGGGGACTCTCCCTCGCTCCCCTCCACTCGGAGTGAGGTGGGGGAGGCAGTACTGACTAGACACCGCTCTGTGAGCGAGAGAGGATGACAGCAGCTGGCGGCTGACAGTCGGCGGCTGGCTGCCCCTTCCGGATTTGACACTTGCGTTCGCACTGGTAATTATTAGTACGTATGAAAGGAGATGAATGAGGTTTGTAGAGAAAAGAAATGAGTGAATAAATGAATGATAGGTCCCCATGTGACAAGTAGGCAGCTTGCAATAACAATAATCTTAAGTAGCTACTAACATACTAACCCTAACAAACAGGGAAAGGAGCCAGTTGGAAATACCAGAGGTTTAATACTGTGGTATAGCCAACCCTCCCCTGCAAAAAATAAATAATGAGAAAGGAAGTCATTGGAAGTACCAGAGTTATGGTTTTAGTGTAACATTTATCATAATATTGCTATCGTTATATCATTAGTATTATCACTATTATTATTATAACTATTATCACTATCTTAATATCATTATTAATAAAAGTTTTCACATTTCACTCACATATATAACGTATTCTGGTATATCCAACCTTCCCCCGACATCATCTACATAGACTAAGTCCCTGAACTATAACTAGGCTTAAGTGTGATAGTATAAGTATACATGATGCATTAACATGTCTCTTTGACATAAGTAATACTGCTGATTAAAGTAGAATTAAGACTGCTATTAGAATTAAGATTTTCTCTATCCACGCCTGGATCACTATAAAAGTTAAAAAAAAAATCACAAAAAACAGCACTAATGTAAATACAGCACTCGTTCCAGGCGCCTGTCTCTTCTGTCACAATGTAGTTTTAGACTCTCAAAGCACAAATGAAAAAACTAACAAACTGAAAACTAACCAGATCTCCTGATCACCTTCGGGAAGAGAGCCCGAAGTACTAGTAACTAACACCACTAACAATTAGCACTCAAAACTAATGTACAGCACCGTGGCCTGAGTTCCCCTCCCTCTCCCCCAAAAGGAGGGGAGTGAGGGGAGACGATCCAAATATGGAGCGTTACCTGAAGCAACCACAAGACATTAAAACAGCCCTCTTTGCCGCATACCTCATGAATCTCATAAAGACATTATAGTAACGATACAGCAATACAACAAGCACTACTTGAACACTATAAGACAAATGGGTCTGTCCCATTCTATGATCCTAATCCTAAAATCTTCCCTTCACCCACTTCATTAACCCTTCCAAAACCTTATCTTCCTTCCGAGGGACCCAACCCTCCCCTAACCTATCCCCCCTACCGATACCGATACTAGTCAGTGATATATATATCACTGGCTAGTGGTTGTTGTTGAAAATTAAGCCAGCCTTGTGCTGGCACGGGCTCTTGCTCCTAGAGCAGCCCGTAACTGGATTATCTGTAAAGATACAAAAACAGTGCTTTGGCTGTTAGTTGTGGAAAGGAGATAGGGCGACCGGCAGGATTGCAACCCCTTTGAACCTTACGGTACCCATCAGTAGGAGAGAAAGTTTTATAGTAGTGAGACACGGCCTAGATGGAGAGTGCTGAGTAGGAAAAGGAAGCAAGTTTTAGTTTGAGGTAAAGGTGGCAGAAACTTACCTATAACATTTTAGGCACAATATATATACATGTGTAGCTTCTGAAAATATTGCAATATATATCAAACCAACATTAAGAAAGTATTATAGTAATGTATAACATGTTCATGCATACTCAGACTTAAACATATGTTCCCAAAGATGTGTATGGCTCCCATTGTAAACAGTGAAGTAGAGGGTTCATGCATTGTGTAGCTTTTTGGTTTTATGTTTGTAAGACAACAGGAGATTCCCATGTGTCTATGGAGTAATGCCGTGTAATTCGTCTTTTTACCTGGGAGGTGGGTGAGACATTAGTAGATAACCATGTGTCACTATGTTATTTAGGATGTGTCTGGTGATCTGTGTCGGTGTCAGCTCATTTTCAGTAAGGTTCGACCTGAGAGACTGTGTCTCTGGGCAGTCTAGTAGGTAGTGTTCGAGGGGCTGGATTGCCTCTCGGTCACAGTACTGACATAACCTGCCCTCATTACCTATCATTTGCCAGGTGCACAGGTATCCTAGCCTTAATGTGTGTGTGATGACAGAGTTTTCTAGTGGTTTGCTTTGTGATGTCATGCGGCGTTAGATTTGTGACATCCACATACCACTTGGACATTCGTGAATCTTCTAGATAGTGACGTCGTACTTCACTCTCTTCTTTGAGTTTGGCATAGCTTTTAGCTTACTGTATTGCAGCTGAGGGCACTTTTGGCTAGGATGTCAGCTTCTTCATTTCCCTGGATTCCCACATGGCTGGGTATCCAGTTTAGTGTGACTCTCCTGCCAGCAGCTTGATGTGACTTTGCCACTGATTTTATGGCTGTTATCAGTGTCACATTTTCTTTTGGATTTGCCTCATTGCATTATTTTGGATGACCTCCAGCCTCCGCTGTTGATCCTTTCTGAGACTTGTCAGGACTGGTGCTGCATATTCTACTTGTGCTCTGATGGTTTGTATGTAGAACCTCCTGAGCAGATGGTATGTTGCACCTTCTTGTAGTGATGTAATTCTCTTTAGGGCATTAAGCCCTATTTTTGTTTTGGCTTGGAGGAGCTGTATTTCCTTCTCAGGAGATAGTGAATCTGCAATGCAGACTCCCAGATATGTTTAGCTATCCACCCAGTCTATGACGTCTCCTTTTAGTAGAAGGTTGGGTGGATTTCAATGATTTATTGCCATGGCTTTTGTCTTGTTTCTGTTGATTTTGAGTCCCAGTTGTGTGCATTTGTCCTAAGTTTTTTGCAAGGCTTCTTGCATCTTTTGGAGTTGTCTTTGAGGGCCGGAGCTGACGATCATCATATATGAAGACCTCTACTCCTTGTGGTAGCTCTAGACAGGCTACATTTTCCATAAGGACATTGAATAAGAAGGAGCTTAGAATGCCCCCCTGTGGATTGCCGTTTCCAAGAGAGTAGTATTCTGACATTCTGCCTTGGAACACTACACTTAACAGATCTGTGAGGCACTTTTCCCCTTGCTGAGTGCACTGTTTAGTTCTTCCATAGTGAAGGGTGTGTCTGTGTCATCAGGCATGTTGCAGGCAGTATTGATTTCTCTCCACCTTGCAGGGGAAATCTCATTTTTTTTTTCCTGTGTTGTTTGGGGAAGAAAGATGTGTGGGAGAATATTTTTCAAATTTCTCCTGACAAAAACCAACACTGACGCAGACAACGAGACACAAGTACTAGAACACTTGGAGATAGAAAGAGGCCGACTAACGATACACGAACTGACGGACTTATCAAGACTTGGTGACGATAATGATTAAATTTGGAAATTCGATGTACTACAGGACATCGTTAAAGTAATTAAACTTTTCAAAAACAAGGCTCCAGGCATCTCGGGAATCAATAAGCTTATTCTTTCAAAATTACCAATACCTGGCATTGCATTGCGAGACTTAAATAATATTAACAATATGTCATTTAGTAACTGTTATTTCCCAGATAAATTCAAGAGAGGACGAATGACCCTTTCCCCTAAGGATTTAAATAATGCTCATGACACCCTAAATAAAGACCAATTGCTCTCTTAGAAGTATCTGGGAAGATCCTGGAGACCTTGATAAAAGACAGACTAGACATGTATCTAGTAGACAACAACATATTCCCAAAATATCAATTTGGATTTAGAAGAGGACGAGGGACACAGACTGCAATAGCAACATTACCCGAAATGCTGGCACTGAATCAGAGTCGGAGAGGCAGAGCCCAACGTTGTTTGCTGTGATGTCTCGAAGGCTTTTGACAAGGTCTGGCACGACGGTTTAAAGTTTAAACTCCTTAACACTGAACTACTGGACTTATTAACACTGAACTACCAGACTTAATGACGAGAATTCTATGTAACTTTGTAGACAACAGACAGAATGACATTGAATTCGAAGGACAGATATCAGATGCCTTTACACTGAGAAGTGGTGTCCCACAAGGATCCGTTCTCTTGCCGACGTTATACATTTTTACACTTACGACATGCCACAGGGAAAAGGGAAGGATGCGTTAATTTGGTGTTTGCAGACGATGTGACAGGTAATTATGACGAATGACAGAAGTAGACAAAGACTGGCCTTAAGGACGAGACAACATATAGGAGAACTAAATGACTATGAAAGGAAATGGAAAATCAAGACAAACCAAGACAAATTTACACTGCTATAGATTTAAGCAAGGAGACCAAATGACGTAACTGTTGACAACAGACGAATACTGTTTGCCAATAAGGTTAAACTCGGACTCGCCCTGACCCAATGCGGGATGTACACACACATCAAGCAAAGGATCAGGAGTGCCGGAGCAACTAAGTCCAAATTGGCAAGGTTTGGAAACCTCAAACCAAAGACAAAAGCACATCTTTATAAGGCCATAATCATACCAATCTTAGAATATCCAATAATACCAACATGTTTGATCAGCAAAACAGACAGACGAACAATACAGCAATTTCAGAACGGAATCCTGTGTTGGATAGGTGGCTGAAATAGACGTGATCTGAGGGAGTGGGAAGCAGAAGAGCTTCGTATTAGATATAATATCGAAGCTATTAACTCGCGATACCACCACCTTGCAGACAAAGACTATAGACCGCATCCCTGGTGGAAACGACTCCGAGAGTCATTCAAGACGATATACCGGACCCCATTTAAATATAGAACCTTGACAGTGATAATGACAGTAATGGAGGACATTAATTAATACCTTACAGTATTCATAAATTCATTCATTCATTTATAAATAATCAATTGATACCTAAATATTAACTACTATGTAAATGAATATAAGCAAATAATAATATAGTGATGAATGAACTTGCATGTGTGGGGGGTATCAGGGGAGGGAGGACTTGCCAGATCAGAGTTGAAGGGAGGGAGGGAGAGAGGGAGCGACCGACAGTGCTGTGGCTTCGAACTTGTCCCGAAGCCCAACTTCTGGCTACGTTCTATAGCTCTTTGCGCCCGTGTGCGCAAGTCGTTTATCGTTAATATTCAATATAATAAAAAACTATATCCATATCTACAGTGAACTTTTGTTCATAGGACATGAATAACCAAAATAAATATATATATAAACAAAGCGATTCCGCACATCGTAACGCAGAATTGGACAGAGGAGGAGGCGGCGCAGTTAGAGGCGACCGACAGAACACCACCAACTCATGCCCACCTCCCTAGCAACGTAAGCGCCTTCACACACCTCCCTAGCAACCGATGACAGTAGTCTCGACATGAGTCTCTGTCGGGTGGGGGGCTATAGGGGATCACCCTGGGTCCCTTCCCGCTCGGTGGCAGAGGGGGGTTCTGGAGGAGGTAGATGGGTAGGGAGTTAAACAACTGTGAGGGAGACATGACAGATGAACATACCAACCATACCTCCACTCAGCTGAGTGAGGGGTAGTTGGGGACGTCCTTCCCCCATCCCCTTACCGACGATGACAGATAGTGCGCGGTGTTTGTATATACTTCTCTATAATTATAATTAGAAAGGTGTAATTGTATGAATGTAGGTGAAAGGAGTTCTTGAAGAACGAATGTGAGAGTGAATGAAGATCCCCTAGGAGTAAGTCTGCAATAACATTAAGTAGCACTAACTCACTAACCAAAAAAAAAAAAAAAAAAAAAAAAATCTGGGAAAGGCAATGTCTCTAGAAAGACAAAGAACCTCGAGAACTTGTTTAGCTAGCTGTTTCCCCCCCCTCCCCCCCCCCCCCCCCCCCCCCCCCAACACACACCAAAAAAAGGTAAAACTTGAGGGAAAGGAGGCTACCTGGAAATACCAGTGGTATTTTACCCTGGATCTTCAACCCTCCCCTAACAAAACGTAGTTACTAAGTCCCAAAGTAACAATAGAATTAAGTCTGAGAATTAGGATTAAGAGAAAAATTAATATTAAACTTCAATAGAGTTAATCTGAGAATTAGGATTAAGTTAATTAATATTAAGCTTATATAATTAAGTCTCAACATTAGGATTAAGATTGGAAATAATATTAAGCTTCTGCCTGCTTCCACCTGGGACACTTTACTTAAGAAAACTAAAAAACAAAAACTAAAGAAAGAGATCACTCTTGTTGTATAGCACTGTTCCCAGGTGATCTCTGTCCTGCACCAATAGTAGTTAGACTCTCACAGCACCCAGTAACCATAACTAACATTGCGACTCCAATCTCGTTCGGGAACAGAACCCAAAAAAACTAACACTACTAACCCAAGCACATTCATAAGTTTTGTAATACACAGTGGTCTGAGTTCCCCTCCAACCCCACACCCCCACCCCCCATTTTAATTTTTATCATTAAATTTAATAATATTTTTTTAACTAGATTTCATTTTTAAATTACAAATTTATGTGTGTATGCATGTGTATATATATGTATATATTGTAAATTTTTTGCTTCTAAAATTCTTTGGGCCAGCCCTGTGGGAGTCAAGCTTAACTCTTGGGGCTGGTTAATCTCCTTCCTTTAATAAAATTCTCATCATCAGCCAATAGTCTCGGGGAACGGTAAGATGCCTTCCATCACGATCATTAATAAGGGGGGGGTGACCTTTGAAAACAGTAAGAAAGCAATTTATGAGCTATCAGGGGAATTGAAGATAGATATTTTTAGAGTTAACCCCGGGTTCTAGAATAGTAAGGAATGAAGATGATGATAGAATTCATAGGGAGGGAATAGTTAATAGTTTGAAAGGGAAGGGTTTTGAGGTGCTAACACCACCGGGGATGAATGTAGTATTAAGATCAGTAATACCCAGATTTGTGGATAAACCCCCCTGATCCCAACTCCTTGACGAGGTGGGGGGCTTAGGGATCCACTGAAGAGAGAGTATGCCCCTTTACGCCTACTCTCTCTGCTGTGGATCCAACTGAACATTGGGACCTTTAACTCCTTTACTCCTCCTCCTTATAAATTTTCCCCTTTCCCTTCTTCTTCTTTCGTTGACGACCCTGGCATGGTTTTGGACTATTGAATTGACAGCTCTTTTACTTGAAGGAGGGTGGAGTTGGATGGCATGCCTCTCCACCCGTAAAACTAGAGTACCTGACGTGGTTGAGCGAGGGGAAATTTTTAAGTCAAGCCATGCCCACAGTGCTGGGTCCGATCTCATGGGACTGACGACCCTTAAGGCACTGTGGGTATGGCGTATATCCAGGTGAGGGACCCAGGGCAGTTACCAGTGTGTGTAACGGCATTGCCCCTCCCCCGGTTGGGCCTCCTTGGTGAGAGGGACCTCATCCTGGATGAAATTTTTGTAATACTATATATGGAGAAAAAAATTAACCTCGCAACGACTTATGGCATGGCAATGGACTGTTCTCAGGATAACTCAAATAATGAAAATCAGAGTGGTATTAAGACATTATTACCATACAATAAACCCAAAAGAAATAGATATCGCCAGGACCCAACCTTGATTCACTTTGATTCTCTCTTTGGGGAGTCAAACTGGTCAAGGTTTTTGAACTTAGAAGCTGACAAAGATATTAAAATTAGAAAATTACCTATTGAATCGATGCCCATCGCAAGAGATGAGCATAAGACAAATTAAAAAAAGGGAATGGTTGGTTGAAACAACAACCAAAAACCAATCGGAAAATTATCAATGTATAAAAAATATAGATAACATAAATATAAAGGTTACAAGGCATGATACAATGAACAGTGTGCAAGGCACAGTAGTAGTACCAAATCTTGAGGATGAAACATTAGATAGATTAATACTTTTAGATTCATTAAAGAAAAGGTACAATAATGTTGAAGACTGCGAAGTATATGAGGTCCCAAGCAGGAAAGACAAAAGTCAAACTATCAAAATAGCCAAGATAAAGTTCAGTGGCCAAACCTTACCCTTAAAAATTAAAATGCTAGGATTAAATAGGGAACTAAGACCTTATGTTCCTAAACCTATGCAATGCAAGAACTGTTGCAAATATGGTCATACAGCAATTAAGTGTAGGAATATTTATAGATGTGCCTTTTGCAGCTCGCAGGACCATAAAACACGCTGGGACTGTGGCCAACCCAAATGCGTCAATTGTGGATTAGAACATCATGCCAGATCTAAATTGTGTGCGTTCTATATCTACAATACAGAACTTAAATTACTACAAGAACGAACTGGAATGACGATAAGAGAAGCAAAGTTAGAACTGAAAGTGAGAGGATTAAATGACCCAGCTAAGAAATTTAGGTATGCAGACACCTCAAAGTCAAGCAATACCAGAACTGAGACAAATGATAATAATAGAAATAAAGAAATACCACCACAAAAAATACAAGATGAAAAGACTCTTCAAACATACATAATATTACGACTGTGGAAAATCGATTTAGCTCTTTATCGGAAATTGAAATAGATAATGACATAGAGGAAAACAAAGAAGAATTAAAATCACAAGAATGTGAAAAAACAGATAATACTACTCGAAAGAGACAACTGGATAAGACACCACCTAATTCCACCAAACAAGTCTGTAAAAAGATAAATAACCCACCAATCTCGCCGAAAGCTAAAGTTCAGAAACAAAACACTAATATTCCACTGTCTCCCATAGTAACAATAGTACCTCTAGGAACCGAATCACAAAATTCAGATGAAATGGAAAACCAAAATACAGGTCACTACAGTGAAAACGAAGAAATTCAACCATCACCAATTATAGGCGCCACAGGAAAAAACAAGGAAAAACAACAAACTGAGAAACATGAAGATACATGCGGCTTCAGTAAATGCTTTATAGCAATGTGCCACAAAAATAAGACTATAACTAAAGACAGCCTAACCAACACCATAAGAAATTTCATGAGGAATAGGAGTAAGGAAAAAACAAACATCAAATCTCATGAAGAAGGTTGTATGTGTATTGAACACTTAGAATATTACAAAGAGAAACACATCAGTGTTGTAGATAATATTCTAAAGAAAATCAAAATGGAAAAATCAAATCAAGATAGTAAAAAAGTAACAGTTAGCGAAAGTAAGATTCAAACTACAACAAAAAATGAATCAAGACCTACAAAAATACAAATTAACTTATAAAAAATTTTAAGAAAATATCAGCTTTAATAAAACTAGGGTAATTTGACCACTTATATTACACAATTCAATCGTTATATAATTCAATGGAATATAAATGGATTATTAACGAGAATGCACTTAGGGGAAGTCCAACGACTTATTAGTGAACATGAACCAATGATTATATGTATACAACACATAGGAAAACGTGTTCCAAAAATAGGTAAATATCTATTAGCTACAACATCACAGGAAAATGAAAATAATTTAGGAACAGCAATATATGTCCATAATAAAATTATATACGACAAATTAGATATAGATTACACTGAATTGCAAATTTCAGCAATAACAGTGAAAATAGAAAATAATGTGTTTGATATAATTAACTTATACAATCAGCCTAATAAAAAGTATGATTTAAACAAATTACAGAAAATAATAAAAGAGTTTAAGAGTCCAATATTAATGTAGGAGATTTCAATGCGCATAACTCAATATGGGACTATAACAACATTACTCCAGATAAAGATGGAGCAAAAATAGAAAACTTAATGAACGCTAATAATCTTTGTTGTCTGAATGACAGCGAAGTAAATACATATTATTCCAGAACCCATGGAACATTTTCCACAGTAGATGTCACCCTTTGTTCAACAAATATAGTTGACAGACTAGATTGGAATATATGTGATGACTCCTACTCAAGTGACCATTTTCCCATAATAATATCCTTATTAAATAATGAACCAAAACCATATTCTCCACATTACAACATGCAAAAGGCAGATTGGGACATTTTTTACTTTCATACCGATAAAATACCGCCCTATGATTATTGAGAAATCACAATGAGACGAACGATTTCATTGTGTCCTTCATTAAAAAGGCAGCAGACAAAGCTATTCCTCATTCAAAACCCCATAATAAAAAACTTAAAGTCCCCTGGTGGTCAGATGATCTAACTGAATTAGTACGAGAAAAAAACACTTTAGCAAGAAGGTTAGATACTCTAAACAGAAGATTCAATAAAGTTAATAAATCAAAACCATTCACAGAAGAAAATATATTAAAAATGACAATTTTACTATTAGAAATAGATGTATTAAAACCTTTATATAATAAAATATCAGCCAAATTTAGAAAAGAAGTAATAAAAGGTAAAATAATATCTTGGAGGTCCTATGTGTCGGAAATAACAAGCAAAACATCCATTCAAAAAGTATGGGAAAAATTCAGAAAAATAAACGGAACAAACATTAGACCACCCAGACAAGCTATATTAGATAATGGAAATAAAATTTTAGATCCCTTCGAAATAAGTAACATACTTGGGCAAGTTTTGCCAAAATAAGTAGTGACGAAAATCTAGACAAACATTTTAAAAAAGTAAAAAACAAAGCAGAGTCTATTATACTTAATTTTGAGACAAAGGAAGATATATATTATAATAAAAAGTTCAATATGGAAGAGTTAGAATATGCTCTCTTGAACAGTAATAAATCTGCCCCTGGAGGAGATGATGTTTGCTTTGAGATGATTTGCCACCTAGCACCTTTGGCAAAATCATACTTATTAAAATTTTACAATCATTTATGGCTCCAGAACTTGTTTCCAGACAAATGGCGAAATGCAGTAATAATTCCTATACCCAAACCAGGAAAAGATGCTAGTAATGTGAATAATTATAGACCTATCTCATTAACAAGTTGTATATGCAAGTTATTGGAGAAAATGGTAAATACACGACTTACATGGCACATTCGTGAAAATAAAATTTTAAGTCCTACACAGTTTGGTTCACAACGTAATAGGTCTACATTAGATTCTCTGTGTAGTTTGGAAGACCATATACGTAGAGGATTTGAAAGAAAACAAATTACAATAGCTGTCTTTTTTGACATTCAAAAGGCATACGACACTACATGGAGGTATGCAATATTAAAATCTTTACATAATAATAACATCCGCGGCCATCTTCCTAAATTTATTAAAAACTGACTGACCGCACTTTTCAGGTGAGAATAGATAATGTTTTTTCCATAATATTTCCACTTGAAAATGGAGTACCACAAGGTAGCGTCCTTAGTGGTACTTTGTTCACATTGGCAATTAACAACATCAGTAACATGCTACCGGTTGGAATTAAGAGTAATTTGTATAGGATGATTTTGCAATATATTACACAGCATCACGCATAAAACATGCAGAAAGAATGATTAATAAAACTATAATAAAAATAGATGAGTGGGCCTCATCAGTAGGATTTAGATTTTCCATAGAAAAAACCCAAGCGGTCATTTTTTATAAAAGTAAAATTTGGAAAAAAGGTGAAGAAGCAGAATTAAAAATGAGAAACCATAATATACCAATTAGCCAAACTGCAAAATTTTTAGGTTTGATATTTGATGCACACCTCAACTGGAAAGCCCATATAACTTATATAAAATCAAAATGCAAAAGAGCATTAAACCTAATTAAAAAACTCTCTCACACAAATTGGGGAGCTGATAGACATACTCTTACTATACTTTATAAAGCAACAGTGCTATCAATTATTGATTATGGAAGTGAAATATATGGGTCAGCTTCAGAAGCAGCACTGAAAATATTAGACCCAATTCACAACGAAGGCCTAAGAATATGCACAGGAGCATTTAGATCCTCACCAGTCTCCTCTGTACAAGTTGAATGTGGCGAACTGCCACTATCCCTCCATAGAGAATTCATAACCATGAAAAGTGCATTAAGAATCAAAGCAAGTGATTCACCAACTAAAAGTCTATTTGAGTTAAGGGATGTCTTTATAAACAATCATTCACCACCTTTCCCAATTAGAGCTAATAGACTGTTAGAGTCATTAAATATAAATATACAAGTACCTCCAATAGTAAAGTTACCACCCCATTGGACTATGATTAAAGTAAAGACTTGCACTCACTTGAAATATTTATCAAAAAGTTCCGTATATACCCCAGAACACCATAAACAAAAAACCATAGAACATATAAGACAAAAAAGTTCACATTATGCAATATATACCGACGGGTCCAAATCGCAACATGGCGTAGGATATGCACTATATCGCAGAACAAAACATATCAATTTTCTTTACCCAATCATGCCTCAGTCTTCACAGCAGAGTTGTGTGCAATTAAGGTAGCTATCAAAATTATAAAGCAAACTTCAATTAATAATTTTGTGATTTTTAGTGACTCGAGAAGTGCCATAGAAGCTCTTCAGAATTACAATCCAAAAAATAATATTGTACAGCAAATTCAATTTGAACTCCACAAATTATATAAAAATGGCAAAAATATTGAAATATGTTGGATCCCTGCTCACGTGGGGATAAGAGGAAATGAAGAGGCTGATAAAGCAGCTAAAGAAGCAGTCCAAATGATAAAAGCAAATGTAAACATCCCCACCAGTGATTATATAAGATATATAAAAACAATAATTGTAAATAAATGGCAAAACGTATGGGCTGAAGAGCCTGAAAATAATAAATTAAAACAAATAAAACAGGATGTTAACAAATGGAGTTCAGCATATCAAAGAGAGAGACATGCTCAAGTAATCCTGACACGCCTCCGTATAGGCCACACTCGTCTGACACACGGGCACTTGATGAGCAACCCACGCGACCCTGCTCCAGAGTGTTCAGAGTGCAAGGAGTTGGTAACAGTCAGACATGTCTTGTGCGAGTGTCCAATGTATGACCAGCAGAGACTGTCAACTTTTGGAAATAAAACAATAAAAGAAATTTTGACAGAATCTTTTACATTTTCAGTAGTTCCAATTTTGACTTTTCTGAGGAACTGCAATTTAATTGATAAAATATAAGTTTTTTTTAGTGAATTTTAAAACAAAATTTCAAAAATTTAAAACTTAATTCCGAATTTTAATATACCGTTTTAGTATGTATGTAAGGGAACATGAGTAAATGCATTTATTGTGTGTGTGTTCTAGTATGAAAGCGTTTGCCTTTGTGCATTTTTTTTTATTTATCCTGAATGACCAATTTGGTCCCAGTTCTGGCCTAAGGGCTAGACCTGGCATTTTATCTAATCCTTCGGGCCAGCCCTAGGAGAGCTGAAAATCAGCTCAGTGGTCTGGTAAAACTACTTTTATAATAATAATAATAATGTGGATAAACACATAGATGATTACGGAGAGGAAGAAATAAGTAAGAGCATAGAGAGGCTAGGCATGATTGGGCAAGGGTAAATGGGGTATATAATCTAAGAGTAACCAGAAAGCCAGAACAAGAACAATCAAAGTAACATTTAAAACTAGAGAGATGGCACAGAAAATGTTGAGAGATGAGCTGGTGATATGCAGCCAGTTCATTCCACCTCACCAAGACTAAGAGGAGATAAATCCACCCCTCCCCCACTGCGGGAGCTGCCCTTCATATGACCACCTTAGGAAGACAAATAATTTGCATTAGATGAAGTGAAATTGGCCACTTTGCCGAAAAATGCACCAATAATACCCGATGCATACACTGTGGAAGAGGACATGCCCCCTTAGACAAAACGTGCCCCATTAGAATTGACCTTTGGAAGAAGGGTGAAGAAATGAAGAAAGCAGAGGCTGACAAAGCCAAAGCTGAAAACTTGACATACAGCGATGCCCTAAAGATATATACAGGAACAAACCCAACACATAACATCACCACAAACACATGGACACTGCAACAGCAACAACCAATCAACACAATTATGACATATATGCAATGTGCACGAATTTGCAGCCAAAATAACCTTCCAGTAGTAAAAACTCCAACAAGAAATCATCAATTTTCTTAACGACGACAGACGAAGCTCCTTATGTCTGCATCAGACTTAAATAAATTGTTAAATCATATCATCTTTTTCAATATCATAAATACAGTTAAAATAATTCAATTGAACATTTTCAAATTTCCCGATTTTCATGCTGCACTATTTCTTTTCTATAGGTCATTTTACCAACACTTTACAAGTTCAAGTTCCAATTATGATGGCCAATATTCTTTGATGGCCTTATTCCTTTATCTTAGCCATCTTCCTTCTTCTTTGGAGGAGAAAGGCAACATTCTTCACATGAAGATGCATCATTTACCCCCCCATTTTCTTCATCGTCTTCATTTTCCATGTAGACCGATGCAACCGTCGTTATAACTTTCAATGCTGTTATCGTCTTCATTTTCACTGGCATTCTTTGTTATTCCAGTTATCACTTATGGATTTCAGAGTTAAGGGAATCCAAATCTCATCGTCGGTATCATCGTTATCAGGCGGTCTTCTGCATTTGACCCGAGAAGTCCTTACAGGAGTCGAGACAATTTCATCCATATTTCCAGACAGATTTTCAGGCACACTCTCAATGACTTCTTGTACTTGTTCTTCTAATACCGAGGAAGAACTCGAGTCAATTTCGTCTGTGGTCTTATTATTCGTAGTTTGCATCTCTAATTGATCATTCTCTTCTGATTTACTAAAAGCTTCAGTCGCGGGTTTCTTCTTCTACTGCCTCTTCCTGGCTTTCCAAATGCCAGTTTTCATCGTCTTTAGCACTACAGTATTTCCATTTTCTTTGGCACATTCGTTTTCTTTTGACAGTTTCTGGTGTCTTCTTGTCTACATCTCGTAGGTTGTCTGCAGGGTCATCTTGATTCAATTCTTCATTATTTGGAGGACCATGAGTTTCTACAACCTGATTATTCATTGATGGGAAATCTGAAAGGTTAAAGATATTCAACCTTGGTTAATTATCCAAGGTGCATTCTGCTGCCATATGCGTTTCTCTTCCACACTTGAAACACGTTCTGTGCTGTCCATTGTAAAGGAAGGTGACATTATGGCCACAAATATTCAGCATACCAGTTGCTTTTCCATGCGAATAAGTATTATTTCTAATTGAGTAAACTTTATCATGTTGACATAGTGCTTGTCTAAGCATAGCATCCTCCATTTGTTCCGATACCTTATACTTACTCCGAACTACTATTGTAGGAGAATTCTGGATGTCAGTCCGGTACCGACCAGAACAAACTGGTTATTCCCTCCTGACCCCCAGCCAGGTATATGCCCCAGGGTTGAAGATCATGACCTCTGACCCGACCTGCAGTCCTTTCCTGGTTGCTGTAGCATTCACACGCTTCAGCTCGCCGTCTCTTACTGGCCCGTTTCCCTTTGTCTTTCCATGTGTGTGATGTGTTTGCCGCACGTGTGTGGTTTTTTCGGTGTGATGGAGTCTTTGTCGCAGTGGCGTTGCCCGGGTCCTGAGGGCAGGGCCCGTGGGGCTTTTCTGTCTCCTATCAAGATAGATCCCCACACTTTGTGCAACAAGTGTTGGGGTCGCCCTTGTTCGCGTGAGGCCACTTGTGGAGAGTGCGTAGAGTGGTCGAAGCATCAGTGGGATCTAGCTTCGACCAAGTGGAAGAAGCCTCGCTCTCCTTCTAAGAAGAATTCCTCGGAGGTCCCACAGAGTAGGAGTAATAGCCGTGGGCCAGGAGGTCCTTCTCTGTCTCCTGTTCTCCATCAGGATTCCCTGACACTGCGTCGGGAGTGTTATTCTGTCTGTGAGGGGACCTAGGTGAGTCCATTGCCGGGTCCCTGCAAATGGCGGGGCCTGAGGTGTCTGTTTCACTGATTGTGAAAAATGTGCCGTTGGATGATTCCACATTTTTACAGGAGTGCTGGACGCGCTGGTTGCTGTGCTGCGCTGCGCTCTGCCAAGAGCTTGCTGCCAGCTGCAGAGTGCTCCACACTGGAGCAGGTTGTGCCGCTCGGTCCTCCCCATTTCCCCGTGGGACTCTCCTCATCCTCCTCCGCGATCCCAGCCACCTCGCCGGAGGAAGGTGAGCTTCCAGGTGGACAGCGGGAGCTGACGGAGTCGTCTGGGGTTCCCCCCGGGGGTGCCCAAGGTTGGGCACTCCCTGTGCTCCGGGTAGGTCCCCCCTGAGGGAGGAGGCATTCCCATTCGGGGGCCCCTTCTTTCCCCCTATTGGGACAGAGGCTCTCGCTAGTAGAGGAAGCTCCCGGGAGGAGGCCCCCTCCATTCATTCCTGTTCAGGTCACCCCGGCTGTTCCTCCCACTCACCCTGGGACAGGAGCTGCTGAAGAAGAGACAAGAGGAGAGGTGTCTTGTCAGAAGTGAGATCATCTTCAAGTGGTTCCTCCTACAGGTCATTGCGGAGGAGGTGCTATTGCTCAAAGAGGAGGCGGTATGGAAGGAGTCGAGGTCGTTCTTACTCCTTCCCAGATCGTCGGTCCAGATCTTTCCCCTTGTCCAGAGGGTGGCCCATGATGGCCACTACAGCTTGGGGGGGGGGGGGGGGGGGGGGGACATCACAGTTCGCAGTAAATGGCTCCGGTTCGACCTGGTAGCCCTCTCCTCCCTCATCCCTGCAATTGGTGGCGCGGCCGTCCTTGTTGAGAGAAGACTTTGAAGCTCTTCGCTCTCACCAGTCTGCAGAGCCCCCACGGAGGTACAAGGTGCCACGGACAAGGGCTCTGTGTTCCGCAGGGTGCTCAGTTGATCTGTGTGAAGAAGGGGTTGGCAGAGCCACCCGCTTCCCCAGACTCCTAGAGGGTCTTAGCGGTAGACAGTCTCTTTGGGGGAAGGTAGAGTCCAAGCCTTCCCTGTCCCTCTTCCCTGTCCCTCCCCCAGGCTCCGTACTCGGCTGAAGCACTGGCGCAGATGGAAGAGGTAGTGGCAGGGCCCAAGAACTCCCTGAGGGCCCTGGGCTCTCTGAAGCTCCTTCCGGCAGCCTAAGCCAGGCAAAGGAGGTTGTACGCTCCAAAGGGCATGTACCTGGCTCCAAAGTTGGTAGAGGGGCCTCTCACGGTCCCTTCTCGGGGCTGTTCAGGAGAGAAGTTGTTGGCAGGTCCCGCCTCCTTCTCTCAACAGGAGGTCATGGCCATGGAATCCAGGCATGGACCTCCATCCATGTGGCGTTGTGGTTGGACCGCTGGACGGGCGCAGTCTCCAGCTTCGCAACTGAGTATGATTTGCAGGATGAAAACAAGTTGGCCGCCTTCAAGGAGTTGGTTCTGTCATGGGGAAGTCACTGGGCTTCCTGACCCCCCAGTTGCTGACCCAATGGACTACTGGGTCTTAAAGAGAGACGCAGCCCTTGCTCGCCTCCCTAGGGGCTTTCTGGAGAGAGAGATGAAGGCCCTCCGGAACACTGGTATTGGGGGAATCCCTTTTCCTTGATCATCTGGTGGAAGAAGCCCTAGAACGCTGACGGAAGGCGAACCAGGACTCTGTCGTCTACAGGGCGTCGTCGTCGTCGTGCAGACAACCAGCCTATAAGCCCAGAAGCTGAGACAAGGTCCCAGCCTTGGGGGCAGGTGCCCCCTCGAGTATGTTAGAACCATCTTCAGGAGGCTGGGGCCCTCAGAGAACGCAGTCCTCCTCCTTGTTTAGAGCCAGGCCTGTGTCCTCTCGCAGAGGTAAAGGCGGCTGCTTCCCTAGAAGGAAGTAGGAGGCGAGGCCTCCTACCCCTTGATGCCTTGGGTGGGGGCGGGGATGCCTCTAATCATTGGCGGGACTGGGAGGATCTTGGGGCCGATCCCTGGACTGTCCAGGTCCTTAGGGATGGCTACTGGATCCCCTTCCTAGATGTGAATCTCCCCTGACAGGGGAGCCGGACAGTGGGGCGTTCAGCCCCCAGATTCCCGGTCATGGGGAGGCGCTTCGACTTGAGGTCCTGTCTCTGTTGGAGAAGGGAGCCCTCCGGCAAGTTGTAGATCACTCCCCGGGGTTCTTCAGCTGCTTATTTCTGGTGTCGAAGGCTTCAGGGGGATGGAGACCAGTGATCGACTTGTCCATCCTAAACACATATGTCCCCAAGACAGAGTTCAGACCCCTCGCTCTGTGCTGGCGGCCTCGATGGAAGGGGACTGCGTGCTGTCCCTGTACCTCAAGGACTCGTACTTCCAGATCCCAGTCCACCCCTCCAGCAGGAAGTACGTCCGTATAAGGTGGGAGGGAACAACGTACCAGTTCAGGACCCTCGTGTTTCGGCCTGTCCACGGTGCTGCAGGTCTTTACGAGGGTGTTCTCCCTCGTGTCGTCCTGGGTCCACAAGAAGGTACCTGGATGATTGGGTACTCCTTTCCTCCTCATGGGACCTCTTAAAGGAATAGAATGACGAACTCCTGAGCCTTTGCGCTCTACTAGGCATCGTCCTGAACTGGGAGAAGTTGCACCTGGACCCCACCAACAGGATGGTGTATTTGGGGATGGATCTGGATACGGTAAGAGCCAGAGCATTCCCGTTAGAGGAACGAATTTCCAACTTGTGAGATGTAGCGACCCCCTTCCTGACAGGCACTCCTCGACCGGCTCGAGAGTGGCAGAGGCTTATAGGCCACCTCGTCTCCCTGGAGAAGCTAGTTCCTTAGGGAAGGCTGAAGATGAAGCCTGTCCAGTGGAATTTGAAGGATGGATGGGCCTCGGACGGGAAGAACCCATGGTAGCTGGTAGCCCCCTCTCAACCTGTGGAGGATGCTCTATGCTGGTGGTAAGAAGACACGAACCTCCGGTGGGAGGTTCCACTGGCAGATGTCCCTCCGGAGGTGCTACTATTCACGGACGCATCGAGGGAGGGCTGGAGAGCCCACCTCCAGTCAGAAATGAGGGGTGTGGAGTGGTTGGATCGAGAGCTCAAACTCCACATCAACAGCCTGGAGCTCCTGGCCATCCTCAGAGCGCTCCAAGCCTTCGAAACCAATCTGAGACAAACAAGCGGCGGTCATGTGCGACAACGCCACTGTCGTTGCTTATATAAAGAAGCAGGGGAGTCTGAGATCGCGACTCCTGTGCTCCCTGGCAGAGACCGTCCTAGAGTGGACGGAGAATGCCAGAATCTCCCTGTTGGTAAGGTTCATCCCTGGGAAGAGGAACGTGTTCGCTGACAGGCTCTGATTGCTGACGGGCTCAGCAGGTAAGGTCAGGTCCTAGGGGCGGAATGGTCCCTGCACCCGGCAGTAGTGGGCGAGTTGATCGGGATGTGGGGCTCCCCCTCCATGGACTTGTTCGCGAATAGGCCTGAACCACAAGCTCCCGGTGTTCTGCTCCCTGGTCCCGGAACTGGCAGCAGTTTAGGAAGACGTGTTCCAGTACCCTTGGGACGGACTAGACCTCTACGCGTTCCTCCCCTTTGGGGTCTTCAGGCAAGTCCTCAATCGACTCCGAACCTCCAAAGCCACCAACCCCCTCAAAGTGAGACCACCTTGACGTGGTGAGGGGGCTCTTGAACCCCTGGAATTTGTTCCGGGGTTTGAGTCCAAGAGTCTCATGTATTAAAAATAATAGAAATTTTTTGGAGTAATTTAGGGATCATGGTTGGAAGGGGTTTGCATTCAAAGCTTGGTTTGGACCTAAGAGATAGTGATGGGATTTTCCTATTGCCATCTCCCCCTAGATGCTGACCCCTTTGCGTGGGTAGGGGGCTTAGGGACCAGCAGCTGGGCCGTGATGCCTGGTGGGTTGAATTCTCACTGGTCCTTTTGGGGCCCAGCTGCTGATCCAACTACTGCAAATTTTTTCATTCTTACTACATCCTCCTCCTACATGTAATTTTTTTTTTTTTTTTTTTTTTTTTTTTTTTACTAGCATTTCGGATTAATTATGTGGAAATTTCCACCCTTGCTTTAATTTACTGGACTTGGTAAACAGAAAAGATATCATAGCTGGGACTGGGTTTTATATCTGAAGCTAAATAGTGGGAACCGTGGCAGGACCATCAACTGCCCGATAATGTTCGGACCTGAGTGATATCAGGCGGAACTATTTTGCAGGGCTGGACCACAGATTCCAGGGGAGTCTAGTTTTGCGGATAGGACTCTCGGGATTCTGTCCGGTTTGCCCATAATGTGATTAGGGTGGGGATGATTATATTCTTGTAATACTCTGTCCTATCAAGCGGGTTTGGCTTACACTTGGGCCACTCTAATCATGTTGTGCCATCCCCTGTGGGGTAGGGTAGGGACGCGGACATTTGGGAGTCTGTTCTCACTTGTGCCATTAGTGGAAGAATAAACTTCATGAAAGGCTGATGATATCTTTTTAAGGTTTTCAGGTTTATTTATCTTTTTTTTTTTTTTTTACCAATACTTTGATCTTTATGAATAATACGAATAAAGAATCAAGTAACCCTGGACCCTTTGATGGTAGTGAATCGGCACAGTTGATGACTGCAGGAACCTCTACCGGCAACCTTCCTCTGGAAAACTCCAAAAAACATTCCAGTGTAATCACACTGAAACCCTATGCTCCAGTACAGAGTAAGGGGAAATTTAGTAAAAATATAGTTACAGAAATAGGACCCGAATGTTTGGATTTCTTCTGGGGGGCGAGGAAAGCTGACAGTGGAATCTGCCTCGGCAAAAGAAAGTGACAAGCTAAAAACATTATCTCACCTTGGAGGAGTTAAAGTAGAGTGTGCAGTACATGCTTTTTGGAATTACTCCAAGGGCATGATATATGCACCCCAGCTTGTGACGTATTCTGAGGAAGGGCTCGTAGAGGAATTAAGGGATCAAGGTGTAATAAGAATTGAAAGAATGAAGAAGAAGATAAATGGAGTCCTAGTCCCACTTCCCAATTTAATTGTTACTTTCAATTCCACCTGATTGCCTAGTATCGTGAAAGCAGCCTGGTTACGTTTCAAGGTTAAACAGTATATCCCAAGACTGAGGAGATGTTTTTATTGACAAGAATTCGGACATATGTTGGGGTCATGCAGACAGAAACTACAAGGCAAGCCTGCTACTTGTGTTAAATGCAGTGAGCCAGAGTATGGCATATGTAATAAGGAGGCCAGATGTATGCATTGTGGAGACAATCATCCATCATCTTCACTTAATTGCGATTATACATCTTGGAAAAAGAAATCCAGACATTAAGGGTGACAGAGCGTATCACATTTTGAGAGGTGAAAAAAGAGAGAGTGTTGAGTCAGTACATTAGACCAACTGTTGCTGCCAACTGAAGAAGAAATATCAATGTCACCAAAACTAATGTTAATAAAAAACCAGTTACGACCTGTACTCGTGCCTCTTTGGAGGCGGCGCCAGTGATTGCTGGCGCTCTTGCCTCTTCGGAGGCTGCGCCAGTGACTCCTGGCGCTCCTGCCTCTTCGGAGGCAGTGCCAGTTGATTCTGGCACTCCCGCCTCTTTGGAGGCAGTGCCAGTTGATTCCGGCACTCCCGCCTCTTTGGAGGCAGTGCCAGTTGATTCTGGCACTCCCGCCTCGGAGGCAGTGCCAGTGGTTTCTGGCACTTCTGTTTCTATTGAAGCAGAACCAGTGATTTCTGGGACTCCTGCCTCTCTGGAGGCTGTGCCGGGTGTACCTGGCACTTCCACTTCACTGGAGGCTGTACCAGCTTTAAATGGTGCTTCTGATCCTTTGGAGGATGCACCAATGTCCGACCCTCACACCCCTCCTCAGGCAGCACCAGCTTTGTCTGGTGTTCCTGAGACCGATAACCCTCTGAAAAGGAAGGCAGCCATAAATAATCGGTCTCCTTCCAGAAATAAGGAGCAAGTGAGTAAGCTGAAAGCTCTTAAAAGATGCTCTAATTTAACAGCCTTTTAAAGGGAAGTAAATTCATTAATTTTCTACAGTGGAACTGTCAGGGATTAAAAGCTAAATGGGAAGAATTAAGGTTGCTCATATCAGAAGTGTCTCCTGTTTGTATAGCTCTGCAGGAGACAATGATTGGTAATAATATGTGCCCCAGCCCACGAGAGTATACATCCTATCACTCCACCTATAATTTGAATATTGGAAGCCATGGTGGTGTTGTTTTATATGTTCGAAATGACACCCCTCAAAATCCTATTAGTATCCAATCAGCATTGCAAGTGATAGGTGTGCAGATCCATTTGCAAAGAAAATATACAGTATGCTCTCTGTATCTACCACCAACGAAGTCTTCCCCATCAATGAATTTAAATCTCTTATTCAACAGTTACCATGTCCTTTTGTTATTTTGGGAGATATGAATAGTAGAAATCCTCTTTGGGGTGACATCATCACCAATCAAAGAGGAAGGTGCTTAGGTTCCATCATAGAAAATGAAAATGTTGGGATCCTCAACTCTGGGGAGTATACGCATTTTGGTGTTCAAACAGGCACGTTAATAGCAATTGATTTATCTATATGTAGTGATGACTGTCTTATTGACTTTATTTGGAGAACTATATATGATAGATTCACCAGTGACCATTTTCCGATAGTGATGAGTGTAGCATCAAGTCCTCCATCTTCAAGGCTACCCAAATGGAACATTGGTAAAGCTGATTGGGCAGTATTCCCAGGAGCACAGCTCAATAGATGACTCTGCTGATGACTTTCCCTGTATAGATGATGCTCTTGACTTTTTGAATACAATAATGTTCTCAGCTGGTCTTCAATCTATACCTAGGACTTCGGGCAAATTTGTCCCGCCGACCAGTTCCCTGGTGGACACGTAAATGCCAGGAAAAGCGAGAGCTCATTTTTGCATGGAAATCAAAAAAGCACGAAAAGAATCTTGGACGATATTCATATCTTCACTAAATTCGAAAACTCCTCTGACTCTAGTTTGGAAGAGAGTTAGAAAAATAGCAGACAAGCTCACTCCTTGTCAACCTCCAGTTATCAAGATCAATGGTTGTGAGGTAGCAGACCCCCAGTTAGTGGCAAATGAGTTTGCTAATCATTTTGCTAATGTTGCGGAGAAAAATGATGATAGACCCTATTCAGCTCAAAGACGGATAATGGAACAGGTCGAAATTGATTTTAATACCTCAAGACATGAGCAGTACAATGCTCCTTTTACTATTAGAGAATTTGAATCGGCCTTGAATAAATGTAATGAATCAGCTTCTGGACTGGATGATATAACATATTCAATGATTAAGCATACCCCTGAAAATACCAGACTTTTCATATTAAGCCTAATTAACAGAATTTACCGAGAACATATCTTCCCCAAGCTTTGGGAGAAGTTAAAATTACTGCCATTTGTGAAACCTGGAAAAGATCCATTCAAGACAGAAAACTATCGTCCTATTGCATTAACATCTTGTTTGTGTAAGATCATGGAAAAAATGGTGAACACACGATTGATGTGGTACTTGGAAAGAGGTAAATATCTGTCGCCTGCTCAGTGTGGTTTTCGGAGTATGCACTCCCACAACTGATGTATTGGTACGAATGGAATCTTCAATATGTGAAGCTTTTGCCAACAAGCAGCATCACATCACTGTTCCCTCTTGATTTGAGACTGCCTTGACGAAGTTATGCATTTTCAGCCGACTGCTGAAAATGCATAGCGGGCAAGAGGGCTTTCGAACTGGGAGAAATATCTCCCAGTTCGAATCCAAAAGTCTCAATTTTCCTCTTACTTAAATTTGTTTCCACTCTTCTACTTTCTTTAACTCAGTTGCTCAACCTAGCTGTCCCCCCCCCTTCTTCACTAAAACCTTCTTACAGGTTGGGCAGGGGCTGGGCTTTTGCGCATTGACTCTTTCTTGATCCAAATGGCAGAGACTGTAGAGGTTTGGTCCGCCTCTCGAGTATGTTTGGACCCTGAGGATGTTGATATGATTTCATAGCAATATCCTTCGGGGCGGAACTACCTATGGGGGACTTGCCTGCGGAATCCGGGGAGGTATAGTCTCTACGGTAGGACTCTCGGCATTCTTTCCGGTGTGCCCTCTATTGTAACATGAATGGGGATGATTGCATACTAGTTATGCCCTCAGTCCTATCAAGCGGGTTTTGCTTACACTTGAGCCACTCATGTTATGATAGAGCTATCCCTTCGGGGTGTAGGCGGGTAGGGAGTGGACATATGGGAGTCAGTCTCTGCTGAGTGTCTTTGGTGAGAGAGGGGTTGGTGCGGGGGGCCTGGTTTTCTGCCTGATTTGCAGTAGGTTTTTCAAATTTCTGCTGAATGATAATGAATAACGACCCTATGATAAACTCCCCCGGACAATGCGACCTCTTGACACTACCCTCCTCTTCGACCTCTGGCACGGACACGGACTATCCTATAGAAAATTCAGTTGCACAGAAGACGACCCATGACAAGACCTTGAATGTGGCTATGGAAAGTTCTAGCAGTGGTGAGAGAATCCTTTATGTTGAATCTCTCTCCTCAGACTTAAGTTGTTTTACGTTTATGGAAATGTTTGGAAGGTTTGGTGAAATTAAAGTCATAAAGTATTGTGAAACTAAAGATTTTGCATTTTGGAGGGTTTGGATTGAGTTTACAACTCATAATAATGCCATGAATGCTTTCAAGTGCTCAACTAAGGAAAACTTAAAATGTATGTTAATTCATAAAATACCCCAGAATATTGAAGTTGATTCCTTTTATCCAGCGAGAGTCAGTCAGGAAACTACAGATGGGAAACATAAGGTGAGGACATCTTTACCTGCCAGGTGGCTAATTGTTTCCTTTACCTGCCAGGTGGCTAATTGTTTCAACAAAATCAGAATTTTGCAATCTTTTCCACTTCAGGAAACATTTGAGAACAAATGGCAGGAACAATGACCAACTCTGATATTACAAGATTTGGAAAGAATAGTTTTTTGGTTCATGCAAAGTCTTATAGACAAGGTCACATGATCTCTAAGCTGAAAAATACTGATATGATAAAAGAGGTCAAACCACACTATAGTTTTAGCTATGCCAAGGGAGTAGTATTCAGTCAAGACCTATATGAACTGCCTGACGAGGAATTGCTGGAAATGTGTGAGGAAAAAGTGTGGAAGATTTTCAAGGTTCCAAGATCAAGAATGATTTTCACTTTTAATAATGATCAAGTTCCTGATTATGTATATGTTGACAAGGAGAGATTTCATGTTAGACCTTTTAAGCATAGACCACTCCAATGTTTCATATGTTTTGGATATGGTCACTCGGCAAAGGTATGTACTAGGAACCAGTTATGTGCTGCCTGCTCCTTACAAAAGCATGAAGGCGAATGTTCTACCCCAGTATTATGTATAAATTGTAAGGGAAATCATAATGCAAGGCATAAGGAATGCGAGTCATTTAAAAAAGAAGTGTTAGCCATAGAGAAAGCTCATGCTGAACATCTAAGTATTAGCCAGGCAAAAAGACTTTTGTTTCCAAGACCTCAATATAGTGAAGTAGTAAAAAGTGGAAAATCTAATATAAAGGATCTATCTAGAATACCAACTTCAAAGTCAAAGCTTCAGCTATCCCCTTCTGAGCTCGAAGTACATTCAGCATCTCCGCCTTCATCCAAGAAGGCCCCTTTGTCCCCTCCCGATGGGCCTCCTCTGGGCTTCTGGGAGGTCTCTCGGGCTTCTAATGTAGAAGCCTCACAGGCAGCCTCGCTGCCTGATCTGGGTATGTCCCAGAATGACACCTTGATCAGTGCACCTCATAAGGCTCAGGTGCACGCTGCAGAGACGGTGCCTCTTAGAAATAAGAGACCCCGTACTCCATCATCATCCCCAACCTATATCCCCCACACCATAGTAGGGTTCCCAAGAGAGGAAATAGCAGGTCTCCTTGAGGATCTGCCTAGTTCCTCTTAGAAACAAATACCAAGACCAAGTCTTTCCAGACCAGCCCAATCCAAGTCCAAAAAGTAAAAAAAAAAAAAAAAAAAAAAAAAAATCTAATAGTAAATAATGGCTCTATGTCAGTGGAACATACGAGGTTTCCATTCAAACAGAGAACAGGTCTGGGTCCTTTTCAAGGAGCATAATTTAGCTGCCCTTTGTTTGCAAGAGACTAAAGTTGGTAATGTTTCTCCTAATTGTGGACAAAACTTTATTTTTCACAGATCTCCACCACCTGTAGGTGTGAACGTTCTCATGGTGGCACATGTATTATTGCGGCCAAGTCATTACCACAAAAAGTTATCAAATTAGACACCATACTGCAAGCTTGTGCAACACAGATTTTCATCAATAAATGGGTCACTCTGTGCTCTCTTTATCTAGAACCTGGCCTAGAAACTCGATTGGTGGACAGAGCTGGCAATCCAAGACAATTAGAGGTTGAAGATTTGCAATCACTTGTAGACCAACTACCTCAGCCTTTCATTCTGATGGGGGATTTTAATGCAAAACATACTTTGTGGGGGGAAGGTAGGTGTGATCACAGTGGTCTTATAATTGAAAGATTAATAGATTGCAATGATGTAGTTTTAATGAACGATGGTTCTCCTACAAGGTTTGATGTAGCCCATAACTCCAGTTCAGCAATTGATCTTACAATATGTTCGTCGTCATTACGATTAGACTAAGTGGTCAGTGGATGAAAATCTCTATGGGAGCGACCACTATCCCATCCATCTTAAGTATGTACAAAATACACCCTCCCCATCTTTACCCAAGTGGAAGATAAAGGAGGCAGATTGGCAGCTGTATGAAAAATCTACCAAAGTCAATCATCAAGGCCAATGAATTTCCTTGCCCCTCAGCTGCCTACAAATATCTCGCTAGTATAATGATTGAAGGGGCAATGATGTCAATTCCTAAAACATCAGGGAAAACCCTGTCGTCCACTGGTACCTTGGTGGAATAATAAATGTGCCTTGAGTAGGAAAATTGCAAGAGCCAGTTACAAGCGATATCGAAGGCGTCCTGTCTTGGTTAATAGAATAATATACAAGAAAAACCTCGCCAAACAAAAGCAAGTTTTTAAAGAAGCAAGGAGGGAGTCCTTCGTTAGGTACATATCAGAATTAAAGTATAACTCGCCACTTTCTCTGGTTTGGGATAGAATCCGTAAATTACTAGGGAAATTTTCCCCTTCTCCTTTACCTATTTTGAAAATCAACTTGGTAGTTATATCGGATGCAAGAGAGGTGGCAGAGGCCTTTGCTCGGCACTTTTCAAGCATTTCAAGCCCCAGTCACTACTCCCCTGAATTTCGCAATATTAGAAACATGACTGTAGTTAATCCGCCTGTTTGTTCAAATTCTGAGGCATATAACCTTCCATTTAGTATTGTCGAATTCGAATATGCCTTATCTTTGTCCTCTCCAACATCACCTGGAGAAGATGATATTATTTATGCAATGATTTCTCATTTACCTCTGGAGTCAAAAAAATTCTTTGTCGATGTTTTAAACGAATTCTGGTGCTCAGGGACTTCATACAAGTTGTGGAAAAACTCTGTTATAGTTCCTTTTTTGAAACCTGGAAAGGACCCTAGTCATCCCAAAAGTTATAGGCCTATTGCTCTTACCAGCTGTGTCTTCAAGATTTACGAACGAATGGTGAATTTTCGTCTGATATGGTTATTAGAAACAAAGAACCTGTTGTCAAAGAGGCAATTTGGCTTTCGCAAGAATAGAAGTACTTTGGATCCCTTATTATGTCTCACACGTGAGATTCAGAATGCTTTTGCAGTCCAAAATCAAACAATTGCCGTGTTCTTTGATCTGGAAAAAAGCATTTGATACTACCTGGAGGGCTGGTATTTTAATGCAGCTGGTTGAATGGCGTATTGGTGGCAATATGTTTAATTTTGCCAAAGACTTCCTGTCTGACCGGTACCTTAAAGTTAGAATTGGCTCTACCTTCTCATCAGAGTATCTTCAGGAAGAAGGCATTCCACAAGGGAGTGTGCTTAGTCCAACCTTTTTTAATATTACCATTAAAGGTTTACTTGAACATCTCCCTGTTGGAGTAACTGGTCAAGCATTTGCGGATGATATTGTTGTCGTCTGTAGTAGAGCTACTGCAGTTGAAGCTTGTACTAAAATTCAGTTTGCAATTAATGCTGCTACTTCCTGGGCTAATAGTAAAGGGTTCAAATTTTCTGCAGAAAAAACTAAAGCTATACGTTTTTGCAGAACACGAAGAAGGGAAGAGATTCCAACCTTATTTTTAGAAGGTTCTATCTTGCTGTATGAAGATAAAGTCAAATATTTAGGAATTATTTTTGACAAAAAATTGACTTTTGCTGAACATATAAATGAGACAGCAGTAAATGTTAAACAGCGGTGCAATATTCTTAAAGTTGTTAGTAACCTGAATTTTGGAGCCGACCGTACTACTTATTAACCCTTAAACGCCGAAAGCGGGTTAAAAGAAAAAAAAAAATGTCTCCCGTGTGCCGGAGACGTTTCAGAGTGAGCGCGGAAGCGGAAAAAATATTTTTTTCAAAAAATCACAGCGTGCTTAGTTTTGAAGATTAAGAGTTCATTTTTGGCTCCTTTTTTTGTCATTGCCTGAAGTTTAGTATGCAACCATCAGAAATGAAAAAATTATATTATCATATATAAATAATGCGATGATAGCGCAAAAACGAAATTTCATATATAATTGAATTCAAATCGCGCTGTGCGCAAAACGGTTAAAGGTAACGAGTTACTTCTTTTTTCGTTCTAATGTACACTAAACCCCTTGCGATCATTTTGGTATATACACATTGTAAAACGATAAAAGCAACACAGAGAAAATATTATCACAAAATAATGCATGAATTCGTAACGCGCGGACGTAAACAGATATTTTTTTCAAAAATTCACCATAAATCTAAATATTGTCCTAGAGACTTCCAATTTCTTTCAAAATGAAGACAAATGATTGAATATTACTATACTGTAAGAATATTAGCTTACAAATGCAGTTTTCGACCATATCTGACGAGTTAAAGTTGACAGAATGTCGAATTTTTTTTATATATATTTTTTTATATGCAATTATTTCGGGAATAGGAAAAGCTACAACTTTCAAATATTTTTTGTTTTATTCTACATGAAATTGCGCACATTTTCATATATAAAACTCTATGAAATGCCTAATATGAAACGGAGCAAATATTCCGAGAATGGGACTTACGCATTTCGGAGATTTGTGGCGGAGAATCCGCGCGCGGAGGGAAGGAAAGTTTTTTTTTTAAATTCACCATAAATTTAAATATTGTGCTAGAGACTTCGAATTTGTTTCACGATGAAGATAAATGACTGAATATTACTAGACTGTAAGAGTTTTATCTTACAATTACGTTTTTCGACCATTTCGGTAGAGTCAAATTTGACCGAACGTGGTTTTTTTTCTATTTATCGTGATTATATGCAAATATTTCAAAAATGAGAAAAGCTATAACCTTCAACTATTTTTAGTTGTATATACATGAAATTGCACACATTTTCATATATGAAACTTTATGTAACGGCTAATTTGAAAATGGTGCAAACATTACCACAATTGCACGTATGATTTTTTCGGGAGAGTTACAGCGAGGACGTAAAGAAAATGTTATTTTTTTCATAAATTCACCATAAATCGAAATATTGTGCTAGAGACTTCAATTTGTTGCAAAACGAAGGTAAATGCTTGAATATTACTAGAATATAAGCGTTTTAGCTTACAATTGCGTTTTTCGACCCTTTCGGTAGAGTCAAAATTGACCGAAGGTTGAAAATTTGTAACTTATCATATTTATATGAAAATATTTCAAAATTGATAAAAGCTACAACCATGGTTTGTTTTTAGTTGTATTGTGCATGAAATTGCGCACATTTTCATATATAAAACTTTATGTAACGGCTAATTTAAAATGGTGCAAACATTACCACAATCGCACGTATGATTTTTTTCGGAAGAGTTACCGCGCGGAGGAGGTAAGGAAAAAGTTTTTTCAGAAATTTACCATAAATCAAAATATTGTGCTAGAGATGTTCCAATTAGTTGCAAAATTAAGTTAAATGATTGAATATTACTAAAATATAAGAGTTTTAGCTTACAATTGCGTTTTTCGACCATTTCGGTAGAGTCAAAGTTGACCGAAGGTTGAAATTTTGGCACTTATCGTTATTTATATGAAAATATCTCAAAACTGATAAAAGCTACAATCATGAGTATTTTTTTGTTGTATTCTACATAAAAATGCGCACATTTTCATATATAAAACTCCATGTAACGGCTAATTTAAAATGGTAAAAAATTATGTCAAAGTGACGAAATAATTTCCGAGATGTGTCACAGATACTTTTTAGTTGCCGGCAAGCAAAGAAATTCGCGCTTGCGCTTGCGTAACGATTGTAAACAAAACAACACCTTGATCCGTGAACTCCTAGCATCCCCCAAGGCGCGTGATTCAAGAGTTTTCGGCTGGTAGGCCTAAAAGTATTTTTCCGCGAATTTTTAAAAAAACTTTTGTATGTCGACGTAAATACGTCCAGTCGGCACCCGAGAGACAAAAAAGGTCGACGTTAAAATACGTCCAGTCGGCGTTTAAGGGTTAAGAATTTATCAGGCACTATGCTTGAGTAAGATTGATTATGGATCTCAGGTTTATGGCTCAGCATGTAAGACCTTGTTAGGCAAGCTGGATGTAGTACACAATATGGCATTGCGTATTTGTACAGGTGCTTTTAAAACGTCTTCCTGTTGAGAGCCTTTATGTAGACTCTGGTTTTCCTCCTCTTTTCATTCGGAGGGAGGAACAAGGTCTCCGATATTTGTCAAGAGCACTAACCTCTCAATCTAATCCAAATTTTAAGTATATAAAACATCCTGTTGACAGAGCACCAACTAGACCTACATTGCCTAAGCCCCTTGAAATTAGATTAAACATCAGTGCGAGAGAGGTAGGCCTTATTCCTCCACTGGTTATGGAAACTACATTTTCTAAATTCCCTCCTTGGTGTAGGCCTCCTTTAGATATTTGCCAAGTTAGAGACAACAAAAAGATCAGTTCAAGTGTTCAGCTTAAAAGTAGCTCTTGGCCCATGTTTCTGAGCATAGTAACTCGATAGCTGTATATACAGATGGATCAAAATCAGCAAATGGAGTTGGATGTTCTGTCATCGTCGGTGAGAGAACAATTAAAAAAAGCCTCCCTATTAAATTCTCAATTTTTAATGCAGAGGATTTATGCTATTTTTAGCGTTTTGAAATTAATTTTAGTACAGGTAGCACTGGGGACTCGTTATATTATTTATTGTGATTTCCCAGAGTTCCCTAGCTGCACTCCAGAAGTTGATGCCATCTAATCAACTCGTCCAAGAGGTGCAGGATTGGCTGGTCCTCCTGCATTCTCGAAAACACATCGGTGTGAAGTTTTGTTGGGTTCCCTCGCATGTGGGAATTCGTGGTAACGAGCTGGCTGATACAGCCGCTAAGCAGGCAGCTTCCTCCCGGGCTTCCCACTCTGTGAAGGGTTCCCTGTTGAAGATTTTAAACTTTTTACATTGAATCATTTTGTAGGTCACCTAAGTGGCAGAATCACTGGTCCAACTTGAATAGTAATTTAAAGCTGAAATCGATCAGACCTTCTGTTCATCCCTGGTCCCCTTCTGTTGGGATGGATAGAAGATCTAGTATAGTTTTAACGCGCCTGCGTATAGGGGCATCACGCTTGTTTTTAAACTCACCGGTATCTTTTAACTAGTGGAGCAGAGAGGTATGGTTCCTCAATGCTCCAGTTGTAATGTTGGCATTACAGTGAGGCATATATTTGTTTACTTCTCTTGTTTATTTTAATCATAGACGTCGGTTTGGTTTCACCAACAAACCTGTCAGATATTTAGGAGAGGGTGCTCCCGTAGAAGAGATTTTTAAATTTCTTAAGGAAATCCATTTGTTTTATGATATTTAATTGAGTATTTTAATATGAAGTTTATTTTAATAATTTGGATTAATTATATGTGTACCTTTTTTAGTAAATATATCCTGTTGATATATATGCGCTGAATGGCCTTTGGCTCCGGCGCGTGGCAAACAAATGGCCACAAATTTTATAAATTCAATTCAATCACATCACTGTTTTCTTTGACCTAGAGAAGGCTTATGATACAACATGGAGATATGGCATTTTGAGGGTCCTTTATGAATGTAAACCTGAGAGGCAATTTGCCCCTCTTTATTAAGGCTTTTTTAAAAAAAAGGATATTTCAGGTTCAGGTTGGAGCAACAATGTCAGATGTATTCAATCTGGAAGGAGTACCACAAGGAAGTGTTTTAAGTGTAACCTTGTTCGCCTGGTAATCAATGGGGTTTCTAAAATAATTCCCCCAGATATAACATATACCCTTTTTGTTGATGACCTATCAATTTCCTTTGCAGCATCAAGGATGGCAGTGGCTGAACGCCGCCTTCAACTCTGCATTGATAATATAG
Source organism: Macrobrachium nipponense (assembly GCF_015104395.2). Taxonomy (NCBI): domain Eukaryota; kingdom Metazoa; phylum Arthropoda; class Malacostraca; order Decapoda; family Palaemonidae; genus Macrobrachium; species Macrobrachium nipponense. The sequence goes on along the minus strand of NC_087203.1, from coordinate 68,075,120 downwards.
TCAAGTGGGCTGAGGTTAATGGTTTTAGATTTTCCGCCAGTAAAACTGTAACTATGCACTTTTGTCGTATAAGGGGAATCCACCTTGATCCAGATCTATTTATTCATAGGATTCATTCATAGGCAGAGAATTCCATGTGTTGGTGAAACAAGGTTTCTTGGCTTGATTTTTGATAGCAAGCTGACCTGGATTCCACATCTGAAATATATTAAGGCAAAATGCTTAAATGGGGTGCAGACTGAACTCAGATGTTGCTATTATATAAAGCCTTGGTCTTTTCAAAATTAAGTTATGGGTGTGTGGGTGTGAGTGTACATTTCTGCAAAGCCAAATAGCCTTAATGCTTAACTCAATTCATCATGGAGGAATACGGTTGTTTACAGGAGCATAAATCATCTCCCACCGAGAGCATGCTTGTAGATGCTGATGAGGTGCCACTGGATCTTTCATTACAAGCGTCTGCTGGTTCGGAGCTGATATAGATTCCAGAGGCTACCTAAGTCTTTAACCAGCATTTGTATGAGAAATGAAAGGCATTGGCAGTTTTATGAAAGTCACCCCAAGCAACCTCATCCATTCGCGTTTAGAGTAAATTCTATTGTCCATGAATTAAATATGCCAAGAATAGAGATTTTACCGGCAAAATATTCAGTTAGTCCCCCCTGGAACTTTCCAGAGGTAAAATTTTGTAGATATTTTGATTTTACCAAAACAGAATTGTCCAGTGAGGCCATGTGGTCAATATTTTTAGAACACTCTTTGCAACATGATAACTCCACTGCAGTTTTCACGGATGGCTCAAAGTCAGATGCTGGCGTCGGATTTGGTGTAGCCTTCCCTGATGTAGAGAGAAGCAGCAGGCTATCATCAGTTGCATCGATTTTTACAGCAGAATTATATGGAATTTTAAAGGCTTTAAAGGAAGTTTTAATTCGTAATGAAAGTTAATTTTATTATATATTGTGACTCAAGAAGTGTTCTTCAGTCGCTGGAATTTTTTAACCCTTTAAACCTTCTGATTTTAGATATATTGGAATGGCTGCTTTTACTAAAAAGAAGAGGGAAAGAAATAAAGTTCTGTTGGGTGCCTTCCCATGTTGGGGTGGCTGGGAATGAGAAAGCTGACCAACTTGCAAAGTCTGCGGTTAACTCCCCAGAACCCACAAGATGCCTACTGCCATATCGGGATTTGTATCCTTTAGTAGGTCAGAGAATTAAAAAATGTTGGCAGTCCCAGTGGGAGGATATTTTAGATAACCAAAAAATGCGTAGTATCACGTCATCAGTGTTTCCTTGGTCATATCCGTTTATGCCAAGGAGGCAAGAAACGATGTTGTGCAGATTGAGGATTGGACATACAAGACTCACCCATGGGTTCTTGATGTCTCGTGAAAATCCTCCGTTTTGTTAGAGCTGTACTGTGCCCTTGACTGTAAGACATTTGCTGGTTGAATGTCCCAGACTTGGGAATTTGAGACATAGGTTCCTGTCTTGGGGTCGTGACAGAGTAGGTAATTTTATCCTATCTACAATTCTTGGAAAGGATTGTAATATAGAGCAGTTATGTATTTTTATGAGTAATCCATCCAATTATAGACCGATATCTCTAACAAGTTGCCTATGCAAAATCTTAGAAACAATGGTTAATGCACGATTAACGTATGTAATAACCAAAGAATCCATTTTAACACCAACACAATCTGGTTCAATAGCTGGCAGATCAACCCTAGATCCCTTAACACATTTAGAAGATCATATAAAAAAAGGCTTTGAACAAAAGAAATTAACAGTAGCTATATTTTTTTATATAGAAAAAGCATACGATACAAACATGGAAACATAACACCATGCAAAAACTCCACTCCAAGGGACTAAGAGGCCACTTACCAATATTTATGAAGAACTTCTTAACAAACAGAACTTTTCAAGTAAGAGTAGAAAATTCCTACTCTCTAACCTATAAACTGGAAGAAGGAATCCCTCAACATATAAACTGTAAAAAACAGTTTATATGTTGATGACTTTGTCATTTACTATACGAGTAGTAATTTGAGACATGCTCAGAGAGTACTCAGTACTGCCATTTCAAATATATGTAGTTGGGCCAATTCAGTTGGATTTAAATTTCAACTGATAAAACAAAAGCAATCGTCTTCTACAAAGACAAAAGGTGGATGAAGAACCAAACAATCAAAATGCATCTTTATAGCACTGAAATACAATTTTGTACAAAAATCAAGTATCTAGGAGTAATATTGATCAACATTTAAATTGGAAAGAGCACATCAAATACATTAAAGCCAAGGGCATCAAAGCCCTTGCCATATTAAAAAAGTTATCACACACTAATTGGGGAGCAAAGCGAGACATTTTATTAATGATATATAAGGCATCAGTCTTATCCATAATAGATTACTGCTGTCCAATATATTCCTCCGCCTCAGAATCTGCATTAAAATCTCTCGATGCAGTGCACCATGAAGGCGTGCGATTGTGCACAGGAGCATTCCGATCGTCCCCAACAAACACTCACTTTTGGTGGAGGCAGGTGTTTTGCCCTTAAAAAATCACCATAATTTAATAACAATACAAAGAGGTCTTTCAATGCAAGTGGGATCGTCTCCTGCAGCTTACTGCTTCCAAAACTGTAATCAAGTAACAGCAGTTAATAGTACTAGCTCTTTCCCAAAAAGAGCTAGATACATAATGAACATACTAATATGGATCCAATTTTTCACCCACCAATGGAATTGCCACCACCATGGATTTTAAATAGAGTAAAGATATGTACCTCCCTGTCTTACCTACTCAAAAGCAAATGACAAGTACGGAAATGTACCGCCAACATGCTTTGGAGCACATTAGAGAAAAGGCGACAAATTTATGGTTTATACAGACAGCTCTAAAAATAATGTTGGAGTAGGAGCATCTGCATATTCGAAAAATATGTTAAGTAAAAAAAGCCTACCTTCAATATCATCAGTATTTACTGCTGAAGTCACAGCCATACAGATGGCTCTAGATATGATATCTGAGGCAAAAGCAAGAGTCTCTGTTATTTTGAGTGACTCACGTAGCGCTATAGATGCAATAAGACAGTATAAACCAGGAAACCAAATAGTACAGGAAATTCAAATAAAAAATTCATCCAAACTCCCGCCAATCAGGAATATCAATGGAAATATGTTGGATCCCAGCACACGTGGGAATAAAAGGAAATGAATATGCAGACTCTGCTGCAAAATTAGCCTGCACTATCCCTCCAACAATTTCATATGCCCCAGTGTCAGACTGGGTAAAATTAGTTAAAACATTGATTTACCAGGATTGGAAAGAAGAATGGGCCTCGGTGCCAACAACAAATAAACTTAAAATATAAAAACTGAAGTCATGCATGGAGGACATCCTCACAGGAGAAAGATCAAAAGAGGTGATCCTAGCAAGGCTACGTATAGGACACACAAGATTCTCACATGGTCACTTGATGTCAACACCACATGCTGACCCAGTGAAATGTAACAGATGTCAAACACCCATGACAGTACAGCATTTGCTTGTTGAGTGCCCAAACTGGACCAGCAAAGATCTATTTATCTGCGGAGTCGGAAATGAAAAATATTCTTGCTGAAAGCAGGGATTTTTCAATTAATAAAATCATAAATTTTTTAAATAAGACGGGTTTCTCAAATAAAGTCTAATTTTTTTTTTTTTTTTCTTCAGAATTAATCCTGAGAACCAGCCCGAGAAGAGTCTACTTGAGACTCAGAGGTCTGGAAAAACTAACCCCTATTAATAATAATAATATGAGGGAGGCAGGCCTCCTTAACCAAATTTAAATTATACATAGATTGTCTATGTAAGAACTTATATACGTATATGAACAAAATTTTTATATAATATATTTATAGTTATATTTATATGAAATTTATCAAAAATTTAATTTTTTCTATTTAATTTATTTCGGTGTCAATTACCCAGATGTTGTGACGCCAGATATAAAAACACAATCAATCATTCTATTGCCATCTTGAGGGTGGAACCATCTCCAGGGATCAGCCCATCGGAATCCAGGGTGGTTGGTGTTTGGGGATGGGACTCCTGGCTTCTGTCTGGAAGCCCACCAATACGTTTGTAGTTGGGAATCAGTCCCCATTATTGGGGGCAGAACTCCCAGTAGGCAGATTGGCTTATACATGGGCCACTGCAAGCATATTGATGCTATCCCGAAAGGGTAGGGTATTGGGTGGACTATTGAGAATCGACTCTCACTTGTGCCATTGGTGGAGAATGCAAATACCTGACGATCCACAATACTTTCTTGATAAAACCAAACGGTTTTGGGTGTGTAGGTGAGCCGGTTTGTGTGAGGTGGTCTGGTGTGTGCGTGCTTAGTGTAGTATCCTGGGATCGCTTTGTGGGCTTAGACGGTTTGTTGGGGTGGGGAGTTTGGGCTTTAGAGGCTGCCTTGGTTTCCCTTTCTGATGGGCTATTGGGGTCTCAGCAGGGCTTTTGGTTGGTTGTGCACACTTTTGGACATCTGAATGTGAATTGGCATAATTCTATGGATTTGGACAATAGTTTTCCCTCCCCTGGATCTGACGACTTACTGTCAACTGGCAACAACTTCTGGCATGAAGATGGATATGAGCTCGGCTATCGGACAGAACCAAACACAGAGCCACCAGGGTGTTAGTAAACCTCGTGGATTTGATCCAAATAGTAGAGTCCTCCTTACACTAATATAAATTGTCATTAGATTTTTAGTGTTTGTATAGTGTAATGAAATAATTTGGTAAAGTAGAAAGAATATAATTACATCTAGAAAAAGACAAGCAGTCATTTTCTGCTTATGTTAAATTTTCCTCACCCTTGGAAGCTAGTGAGGCACAACAAAGACTCCATGGCCACATTCTCAATCCCTCAAGTAGGTTCCTTCACGTGGTGAGGGTAAGGGATTCTGCCTTCAAGTTTGCGAAGGCCAGATCCTGACGGAATGCCTACAAAACCTTTGAAAGTGGACATTACCACTTTCAAAAAATTTTACTGCTTGGGTGAGTCTGGGAGAGTTTCGTGATTTGGAGGGGGTTTGGATTCAAAGCTAATTGTGGGAGTTGTGGTGGTGAGTCGCCACCCAATACGGTTTGGACCCAAGAGATGGTGATGGGATTCTCCCATTGCTATCATGAGGGCGGAACCATCTACAGGGATCAGCTCATCGGAATCCACGGGGGGCTGGTTTTTGGGATGGGACTCCTGGCTTTTGTCCGGAAGCCCACCAATATGTATGAAGATGGGGAGTCTGTTCCCCATTAGGGGGGGCAGAACTCCCAGCAGGCAGATTGGCTTATACCTGGGCCATTGCAAGCATATTGGTGCTATCCCCGAAAGGGTAGGGTATGGGGCAGACAGTGGGGAAACAACTTCTATGTGTGCCGTTGGTGGAGAATGTCAAACCCTGTCTGATCCGTGATACTTTGTTGGTCTCCCCAAGCAGTTGTTGTGTGTGTATGTGTGTATGATTTCCCCATTTTTTTCCTTCAAATTCCCATGATTAGTGTCTCTAGTACACTGTCCCCTGGACCCCCCAACTCTTTGGCACCATTGACAATCTTAGGCGTGGATAAGGACCTCCCTTTGCCATCCCCAACCTCCTCCAATGAAAACAACAAAGAATCTTTGATTGTTACTACGAGCTCTTACGTAGTTCAGAACAGAGGAAAGAATAGCAGATTTAATAATAGATATAGGAATGCTAATCATGATATTGGGAATTTTTAATTGGATCTCAAGAACCTGAGACATATAACAAATACCTTTCTCTTGACCTCGACAAAAACATAAAAGAACTTAATATATTTGATGTCCATAGAGATATTGTGAAATGCATTGGCAGTGAACCAAAGATAGCCTCTCAAGGTGAAGGAAGCTTGCTTGTAGAAGTTTCATCACCAGATGAAAGTAGAAAGTTATTATCTATTAGTGCTGTAGAGGGAAGTGCAGCAAAATGCATCCTCACAAACCAATGAATCAGTCTAAAGGAGTAGTGTATAGTACTGAAACATTTACATTATTCTGAAGACACTCTTCGAAAAGAATTTGCTTATAAAAAAGGTGGTTGATGTGAGATGAATCAAGAAAAAAATATTGAGAATACTACATCCAACGCCTACTTTGATACTCACCTTTGATTGTTTGAGACTTCCTAAATTTTCTGAAAGCTGCATGCGGCTTCAACTTGCCAGTTAGACAGTATTATTCACGCTCCCAGAAGATGTTTCCATTGCCAAATGTTTTGCCATCTAATTACATGCAGGAAAAAAAGAAAGGAATGAACCAGCTATATGCATTAACTGTGGAAGAAAAGAACATGGGAATAGAGAGCTTACTCCATGCTGCCCTAATTGTGGGGGGAGACTCAGAGCGCCATTACGCCTTTAAAGAGGCAAGACAAAGAAACTGCTGAAATTCAACACCTGGAAATCATTTGTAGATGCAGTAAAAGGAAATGGGGAAAGACAAAAGAAATTGAATCTGAAAAATTCCCATAAAGATAAAAAAGAAAAAATGGATGCTGGGACAATTGTCAACAAGAGGTCTTTTAAGTGAAGAGTCTGTAACAATACCTGAATCAAAAGTCAAGCACCTTGAGAAAGGAGATACATCCGTAGAAAAAGTTTAAAGAGTCAAAACAGAAAATTAGTAAACCTTCGTCATCCTATGGTTCAGCTGACCCTCATAGAGCATCTGAATTAATGGAAAATAATGAGTAAGGCAAACAAAATGTTAAACTCAATTCAGCTTGGTTTAGACAGTAAAACTAGACTTGCTGAAAATGATAAACCAGATACTACAAGTGTGGAAGTATAAACGACTAAATATATTGCTGTTTCAAATACCATCATAAGTGATCACTTGGTAGGGACAAATGACCCTCTAAGTACTCCTTCGACATCTGGAAACTGTACCAAAAGTCCGTCACAAAGTCAGATGTCATCTACAAAGAAAAACATAAAACGATCATGGACAGGGGATCATCCTCTAGAAAATAGGTACTTTCTCTGCTATATTACAATGGAACTGCCAGGGACTTTGCGCTAAATATGAAGAGCTGTTATGTTTGATTAATACGTATAACCCAGTATGCTTAGCGCTATGAGAGACTATGCTAAGTAACAACAAAATGCTTATTCCTAAAGAGTTTTTTGCATTCCACTCCCAATTCCCTTTACAGGGAAATTTGGGTGGAAGTGCTCTTCTTGTAAGACGAGATATTGCTCACTCAAAAATACAGTTGCAAACTCAATTACAAGCTGTAGCTGTCAAAATTCACTAAAAAATGATGTACACAATTTGTTCATCGTATCTCCCTCCTAATAACCCAATACTTGAACAACAGTTAACACACTTGTATGAACAGCTATCTCGACCATTCTTATATTGGGAGACTTTAATGGTCGACATAAACTATGGGGTGACATTTTAACAAATCAAAGAGGAAACCTTAACTTACCATCAATAGAAAATTCAGATATGACCCTTTTGAATACTGAAAAACCCACCCATTTTCACATTCAGACTGTTACATTTTCATGCATGACTTTTCTATCAACAGTTCTGATACATTCATTGACTTCAACTGGGAGGTGTTGGATGATCTATACGGTAGTGATCGTTTTATGGAGGAGTTATGAAGTTCCATTTGACAATGTCTGTGTGAGAGAGAGGAGAGAGAGAGAGAGAGAGAGAGAGAGAGAGCTAGAGAGAAGAGGAGAGAGAGAGAGAGAGAGGAAGAGAGAGATAGAGAGAGAGATGGGGAGTAGAGAGAGGAGAGAAGAGAGAGAGAGAGAGAGGAGAGAGGGGAGAAGAGAGAGATGGGGAAGAGAGAGCAGAGAGAGGAGAGAGAGAGGGTGTAATTGCTGTATGGATAGTTGACGACTGTATTGGCTGTTGGTGGGTTTCTGGGTCGTCTGCTGGTCCTGTTAGTTGTTGGAGTTCTGTGTTTTGGTTAGTTTTAGTCAGTCTTTGGTGAGAGCTGGTGATGATAAGTGGTTCAGACAGCAGTTTATTGGAGGAATTGAAAGTCAGCTAAGTGTGTTTTGTTTGTTTGTTTAGTTGTTGTTTTGTTAGTTGATATTGTTGCTTAAGAGTTGTTGTGCTGTGAGGTCTTTGTTGAGTTGTATGTGAGTTCCTGTTATTTTATGTGTGTTGTTGTGGTTGAGGGTTGTTTTGGTGTTGTTAGTGGTGTGTATGTTGCCTTTTTTTGTGTTGTTGGTGATTGGTTGTGCAGTGGTCTTGGGTTGTGATTGTGTTCCTTTTTTGTTGTTGTGTTGTTGAGTTGTGGTTGTGTTCCTTGGTTGTTGTTGTGGTCCTTGATTGTTGTGTTGAGTTGTGGTTGTGTTCCTTGGTTGTTGTTGTGTTGTTGTGGCTCTTGGTTTGGCTTGTGGTTGGTATCTCTGCGACCTCGACAGCAGACAGCACAGGATGGCCCGGAGTAACTGGTTTGATTGGTAAGTACTTACATGTGTTTTGTTTTTGTATAGGTGTAGGTCAATTGTCCTGCTGTATTTGTTGTGTAAAGAAGAAAGTGTGACTGAGGGTGAGTTGGGCAGCTGGAGCGATTAGGTTTATGCTGGGGGGGATTTGCCCACTTGTTTTTTTTTTCTAGCTTGTGTTCCCGCCACAGTTTTAGGTTGGTATGGTTTTTAGAAACAAAGAAAATTATATCCTCATCTCAGTGTGACTTTCGCCGTATGCACTCTTGCACAGATGTATTGATACGTTTTGGAGAATGCAATCTGTCAGGCATTTGCTTCCAAGCAGCATTATGTGGCATTTTTCTTTGACCTAAAAAAGGTTTATGATACTACTGGGGGCATGGAATTATAAAAGACCTGCATGAAATTGGTCTGCGTGGAGAACTACACTTTTTATTAAAGTTTTTTTTAAAACCATTATTTTAAGTCAAGAGTAAGTAGTACTCTGTCTAATGTGAAAGAACATGAAACAATCCTCACAAAATGATTCGGGGTAATTTTTCATTAAAAAAACCATGAGTAATCCGTGTGTGGCCGATCCGTAACCTACATAATGCAGTCTCAGAGAAGTGTGTTAAGTGTCACTCTGTTGCCTGAGCCATAAATGGGATAGCCTAAAAAATTCCAAAAGATGTAATGTCAACAATGTTTGTTGATGATCTATCTATATTTTGTATGCTGCATCTAAAATGTCTGATGCAGAGCAAAAACTTCAGTTGGTAATAAAGTTGACATTTGGGCAACTGAGCATGGTTTAAATTTAGTACCTCAGCCAAAACTGTTGTTATGCATTTCTGGCGTATCAGAGGGGTTCATCCAGACTCAGATCTGTTTTTAAATGGACAGAGACTTGCATGTGTACAGGAAACAAAAATTTTTTGTATATTCAACTTCCCTGTCAGATATATACTTAGCTATAGACTCCGTCGTCCCCGACAGAAATTCGAATTTCGCGGCACACGCGCTATAGACTCCGTCGTCCCCGCACAGAAATTCGAATTTCGCGGCACACGCTACAGGTAGGTCAGGTGATCTACCGCCCTGCCGCTGGGTGGCAGGAATAGGAACCATTCCCGTTTTCTAATCAGATTTTCTCTGTCGCCGGTTCCGGTAACATCGTTGCTGGTTCCTCCTGACTTGACTTTCGTTTTCTCATCGCCGTTGATCTTCTGGACTGATTTATTTGGTGACGTATTGGATCTCTGGTTTGGGCATACGCTTTTGTGGACTGTATTTTTTTGATTTTGGACTGGTGGATTATTCTCAAGATGTCGGACTCTAACTATGCAGTTAGAAGATGTGTGAATGAGGGTTGTTTGGTGAGACTACCGAAAGTTTTCGGTAGATCCTCACACTGTATGCAAGAGGTGTAGGGGGAATGAATGCCCTAGATCTAACACTTGCAATGAATGTGTGAATATGAGTGAGGAAAAGGTTGGAAAACTCTAGATTCTACTTTAAGGAAGTTAGAGAGAGATAAGGTTAGAAAAGCTGCCTCTAGAAGTTTGAGTAGGTCTCGCCGCTCTAGCGAACCAGTTAGTGTAGCACCTAACCCTCATTTAATAATTGCTTCCTCACATACAGTATCACCACCTTCGCCCTTCTCAGAAAATGCAATTCGTCAACAGAAATTGCAAATCTAAAAGCTGCCCTAAAAGGATGGAGCTTAAAATGCAAGCTCTAGAAGGTAAGCAAAGTGCTGTGGAAAGTGATGTAAGTGTCCCCAGTGCAGTGGAGGGTGCGTCTGATTGGCTCTGTCTCGCTCCCAGGCCTAGACCTCTTCCAAGCTCCCAGGCCCAGAGGAGAAGGAATGTTGACAGCCTTACGGAGGTTATGGAGAATCCCCACCGATCAGGCGTCCCCTCGGCAGAATCTGTAGCGTCCCAGATGCCAAGGATCGCCATAGGAAAGGCATCCTAAATCGTGCTTCTCCTCTTCCGATTCGTCCTCCCACAGACGTGGATGGAGTTCCGACGACCTATCGCGTCCTATCAAGAGGAGTTGGAAACGCCTGCTCTGGATTCGAGCCCGGAACGTTTTCCCGAAGAGTCTCCCTGCGAGAGGAAAAGAGCCAAGAAAGCATGGACACAATCTCCTACGTCCTCCAGAGCTCCTTCCCCTCTTCCTAATAGGAAAGGGAAGAAACTGCTACAGAGATCTTCCTTAAAATGCAAGAGCAAATCTCCTCTTTGGTAGGAGTACTAAAAAATGACCTTCCTCGGAGGAAAGACTTTTCTTCCTGTCAAGAGATCTCGTATGGTGGAGGTTCCTGACTCCAGGCTCCTCTCCTCTACTCCTCGTCCCTAGGACAGAGGCGCCAGCGGACAAGCGGACAGAAGCACCCAGGCGCGGAGCGCCAGATGTGGACAACGCGGACAGAATCAAGCATCCAAAGCGGACAGCTCCACCCAGGCGCCTGGCGCCAGATGCGGACAGCGCCATCCAGGCGCCAGGCGCTGGATGCGGACAGCTCGGACACTCGCGACCGTGTCCGAAGCGGACAGCGCCATCCAGGCGCCAGGCGCCGGATGCAGACAGCTCGGACAGGAGCGAGTGTCTGAGGCGGACAGCGCCAGCCAGGCGCCAAGCGCCAGATACGGACAACCTGGACAAGGTGGACAACCCGGACAGGCAAAAGTGTCCGACACAGACAGCGCCAGCCAGGCGCAAGCGCCAGATGTGGACAACCTGGACAGGCGAGACTGTCCGACGCGGACAGCGCCAGCCAGGCGCGAGGCGCCAGCCATGCTTTCGGCGCCAAATTAGCGCCAGGCGCCTGGATCTCCTGTGAATTGGAAAAGAAGTTAACCGAGAGGCTCCTCTTTATAGCTTTTCCAGGATCAGCTTTCTCCTGACAAGGGCGCAAGATGTCGCACAGGCGGCAGTTGCCCTTGTCAGGATGGATCTGATCCTGCTAGAAGCCCTTCACCTTGCGATAAGAGGCGCTCTCCTTCGGCTGATCACTTCTCCTATTGGACTCGAGCTTGAAGATGTTTCGGACACAGAAGCTCAAAGGGGAAGGGGGGCAGGTCTCTCGGACTACAATCTTTAGCAGCTCTTTTGCTGCAAGAATTTGGAGATTCTCCAAGTCCTGCCGCCCCTCCTTCTCTTCGTTCGCTGTTCACAAGCACAAAGACATTGAAATCATCCTCCTTCTTGAAGATGCGCCCAACAATTTCCATGAAGAAAGCTCTGCAGTCTTTTGGAAATTGGCTCAGCTCCAAGGAGGAAGCTGGAAAGACTGTCTTTACCTGCCCTCCCTCCAGACTTTCTGGGAGGAGAGGTATTTGATACGAGACAGATGAAGCAATGGGACTCGCACTCCCTGCTTCAGCTGAAGCAGATTTCTCAATGACGTGGGGAATGTCAGAAATGGACCATCTCCTCAAGGGATTATTCTGTGTCTTGGAAGTGTTTAACTTTCTAGACTGGTCCCTTGGGGCGTTGGCCAAGAAGACACAGGACACTGACTTCCTGAGCCCCGAAGTCCTGCATAGTGTACTAGCGTGCATGGACAAGGCGGTCCAAGACGGATCTGGGGAAGTGGCCTCCTTTCGGAGCAGGAATACTCAAGAAGAGGGCTGTATTCAGCTCTTCCTTACAAAAGCTGTCTCGCCTGTTCAGAGGTCGTCTCTATTGTACGCCCCCTTTCAAACCAGCTTTTTCCCGTTCGCAGTTAGTGAGAGATTATTTCTCACTCACTTACTGAGAAGGCGAAGCAAGATCTGCTGGTTCAGTCAGCAAGAAAGGCGAGGCCAGCTGTTCCTGCTGTGAAGAAGGAGCCACGGAACCCTTAGCCGCCCTTTCGAGGGAGTTCATCTTCCCGATCCTCCTCTAGGAAGAAAGGAACGGAAAAGGGAGGTAGGTCGTCTTTCAGACCAATCAAGAAAACCAAATGATGTGCCAGTCCTCCAAACACCAGTAAGTGCCAAACTTCTGAAGTTCTCAGAAGCATGGGCCTCGAGAGAGGCGGACACCTGGTCCCTCTCGATCTTGAAAAGAGGATATCTCATCCCCTTCCGAGACAGGCCTCCCTTGACGTCTACCCCAAGGGAACTGTCTGCGAAGTACAAGGACCCTGTCAAGAGAGAAAAAACCCTGCTTCATCTCGTAGACTAGATGTTGGAAAAGGAGGCCATAGAATTAGTGCAGGATCCACACTCCCAAGGCTTTTACAATCGACTGTTACTCGTCTTGAAAGCCTCGGGGGGGTGGAGGGGCCTGTTTCTGGATGTGAGCGCACTGAAACCGATTTGTAGAGAAACAGAAGTTCTCTATGGAAACTTCCAATTCGGTTCTTGCGGCTCTGCGTCCAGGAGATTGGATGGTCTCCTTAGACCTGGCAGGACGCATATTTTCACATCCCCCTGCATCCTGCACCGAGGAAATATCTGCAGTTCATGATGCAGGGCAGGATCTTTCAATTCAGGGCTTTGTGCTTCGGCCTGTCTACGGCTCCTCAAGTGTTCACGAGCCTGATGAGGAATGTAGCACGATGGCTTATCTGAAGGGGGTGAACATATCTCTTTACTTGGACGATTGACTAATAAGAGCCAAATCGAAACATCAGTGTTTGGAGGACCTGGAAACGACATTGGATCTCGTTCGCTCGCTCGGACTGCTTGTGAACCTCGAGAAGTCTCAGATGATCCCCGAGCCAGGAACATTGGTCTATCCTGGGGATTCAGATGGATTCTCAGGGTTTTCGAGTGTTTCCGTCGCAAGACAGAATTGCTCGAGGCTTGAAAAAAGAGTCAACCTTCTTAGAGAAAGAACGAAGCTCAGCGAGGGAATGGCTCAGTCTCCTGGGTACCCTTTGTCGCTGGAGCAGTTTGTTTCCCTAGGGAGGCTCAACCTGAGACCTCTGCAGTTCTACCTGCAAAGAATGTGGAATCGAAAGACAGGAGAACTTTCAGATACCGTTCCCATTCAACAGGAGGTCAAGTCCCACCTGAGGTGGTGGTTAACCCCTCTAGAAAAGAACGAAGGAGTGTCCCTTTCTATTCGGAACCTCTCCTAGTGTTGTTTCCGACGCCTCGGAGACAGGATGGGGAGCAACACTGGGAACGAGGAAGTGTCAGGCACATGGACAGGAGAACAGGTGTCCTGGTACATCAACGCGAAGGAACTCATGGTGATACATCTAGCCTTGAAGTACTTCGAATCGGAGGTCAGAGGCGTGGTAGTCCAGGTCAACTCGGACAATACCACGGCTCTGGCTTACATCTGAAAACAGGGGGGGACTCACTCGTTACTCCCTATACAAGATAGCGAGAGCTCTATTAATATGGGTCAGAGGAATGAGGCATTGTTCTTCTGACAAGATTCATACAAGGAGTCAAGAATATAAGAGCGGACGGACTGAGCAGGAAGAACCAGGTCCTTCCAACAGAGTGGACCCTCCACTCCAAAGTCTGCCAAAAGCTCTGGTCCCTCTGGGGGAAGCCTCAGATAGACCTGTTTGCCTCGTTCCTCTTCAGAAGGATGACAACTTCTGCTCCATAGTGGAAGATCCCAGAGCCATAGCGATAGATGCCCTCCTCATGGACTGGTCGGGGATAGATGCTTACGCTTTCCCTCCGTTCAAAATTCTGGGGGAAGTGCTAAGGAAGTTTCGATCCTCGAAGGAACAAGACTAACACTCATTGCTCCCTTTTGGCCCGCTCGAGATTGGTTCACAGAGGTACTGGAATGGACGGTGGAGTTCCCCAGATCTCTTCCCGAAAGGACAGATCTCCTCAAACAACCCCACTTCGAGAGGTTTCACAGAAACCTCCCCGCTCTCTCCCTGACTGCCTTTCGACTATCGAAAGACTTGTCAGAGCGAGAGGCTTTTCTCGAAAAAAAAAAGCTGCGAGTGCGATCGCCAGGGCCCGCAGGTCTCTACCCTGCGGGTTTATCAATCGAAGTAAGAAAGTCTTCCGTAGATGGTGCAGGTTGAAGAAGCTGTCCTCATCCAATACCTCTGTGACTGACATTGCTGATTTTCTTCTCTTCCTAAGGGAAGAATCGCACTTGGCGGTTTCCACCATTAAAGGATACAGGAGCATGCTCTCTGCTGTATTCAGGAACAGGGGCCTGAACATAGAGGATAACAAGGATCTTCATGACCTTATACGATCCTTCGAGACCACCAAGACTAGATCCTCTCTTCCCCGAGTTGGAATCTAGGTGTGATTCTCAAGTTCCTCTCTTCGGATAGGTTCGAACCTCCTCATAAAGCATCATTTAGAGATCTCACGAGGAAGTGCATTTTTCTCTTGGCCCTCACGACTGCCAAGAGGGTCAGTGAACTACATGCATTGGACTCTCGTGTGGGTTTTAAAGGAGATTCGGCAGTTGTCTCTTTCCAACCTGTTTCTGGCAAAAAATGAGAACCCTTCAAAACCTTGGCCCAGAAGCTTTGAAGTCAAGGGACTCTCTTCTTTATAGGTAGAGAGTTAGAAAGGTCTCTCTGCCCAGTCAGAACACTGAAGTTTTATCTTAAAAAGAAGAGTCAACTTCAGGGTTGCCATCAGTGTCTCTGGTGTGCGGTGAGGGACCCGAAGAGACCAATGTCAAAAAACGCACTAGCGTTCTTTATTAGAAATGTGATAACGGAGGCTCACATGAAGTGCCAAGAGGAATCCGTGAAGATGCTTAGGGTTAAAGCACATGAAGTACGTGCAGTTGCAACTTCCCTATCTTTTAATAAGAATATGTCAGTTAAGGACATTTAGCAGCAACGTATTGGAGATGCAACTCGTAGTTGTTCCCATTACTTGAAGGATGTCAGAGTGGACATACGAAAAATGCTTCTCTCTTGGTCCATATGTATCAGCGGATACTGTGCTGGGTACAGGGAGCTGATACTGATCTTTAACTAGTTTTGTAGTTTGTTTTTATTTTAACAAGTTGGTTTTGAGTTTTTAGGGTTGTTTGAAAGGATGTTGGGATAACTCCTTTCAATCTTAGTACTAACCCTGGTGTTAGGATGCAGGTGACTGGGATTGGTGTTATGCTCCTTGATGATGCCATTAGGCAAGGTGTTTTGTCATGTAAGTGGATAGGACCCATTGACAAAGATCCTCAGGCTCTGTCGAGTAAGCGGATAGACCCCTTTGACAGACCCACAAGAACTCTTAGCATGAGGTCACTACCTCGCTGAGGCTCTTGAGGCGATGCAGTCTCCTAGGCAGTAGCCATGAAGTCTTCCGCCAAAACAGGTAGGAACCAAGGTTTTTTTTTTTTTATATATATATATTACCTACAAACGTAGTTGTTTACCTGTCTATTCAGTAATTAGCTGTCTCTTACCCTCCGCCAAAGGTGCCAATCAGCTAAGTATATATCTGACAGGGAAGTTGAATGTACAAAAATGATGATGTTATGATACAATAAAGTTTTTGTACATACTTACCTGGCAGAATATATACAATTAAATGGCCCCCACCCAGCCTCCCCTCAGGAGACAGGTGGAAGAGAAAATCTGATTAGAAAACGGGAATGGTTCCTATTCCTGCCACCCAGCGGCAGGGCGGTAGATCACCTGACCTACCTGTAGCGTGTTGCCGCGAAATTCAAACTTTCTGTCGGGGGGGACGACGGAGTCTATAGCTAAAGTATATATTGCCAGGTAAGTATGTATAAAACTTTATTGTATCATAACAATATCATTTTTAGGCCTCATCTTTGATAGCAGGTTAACATGGGAAGCTCATCTCAGGAGCCTCAAAGTCAAATGCATGAAGGCGTTAGATGTTTTAAAAGTCTTAAGTCATCATACAAAATTGGCGGAGGGTGGATTAGAAAAGTACTTGTTACATGTTTATAAAGCAATGGTTGCTTCAAAATTGGCATATGGGTCAGAAAATCTACTCATCAGCAACTACAAGAAGGTTAGATACTATGAATGCAGTTCACCATGGGGAATTAGAATTGCAACAGGAGCCTTTAGGTCCTCCCTAATATCTAGTTTATTAGTGGATGCAGGTTGAACTGCCCCTAGATTTGATAAGAAAATTTGCCCTGTTGAAATATTGGTACCACATACAGAGAACTCCTGAGTCCTTAGCCTACAATACTGTTTTAAAGGCAATTTTTGTATTTATGAAAAATATGCTTCATATCCAAAGCCTTTTGGATACAGGGTAAAATGTGCATTAGAGGAGCTCAATGTAATAAAAGGAAAGTAATTCCAGTAAAATTTTCAAGATTCCCTCCATGGAAGTTGCCCTCTGTGAAATATTGTAAATGGTTTTCTGGTTGCAAGGCAGACTGTTCAGATGATATTCTTAAACAGAAATTCCTTTGCCATGCTGAAAAAGCATGATCACTCGAGGCAAATCTTTACCGATGGCTCCAAATCCAGTGCAGGCGTTGGGTTTGGAGTGGTATACCCTGACAGTAGTTTGTGTGGTGCACTACCAAGTTGTGCTACTATTTTTACTGCTGAACTTTTTAGCATTTTAACAGCACTAAAGAAAATTGTAACTTTAGGAGGAAATAATTTTACATTTTAGTGATTCCAAGAGTGTCTTGGAAGCTTTGACATCTTTTAATCCAGTACACCCTGTGGTACTGGAAATAACGGAGTGGATGTTTTTATTAAAACAAAAACAGAAGGCAGTTAACTTCTGCTGGGTTCCTTCACATGTTGGCATTGTTGGAAATGAACGAGCTCGTGAACTGCTAAGTCAGGTACCTCAAAAAATCCAAGAAGTATAGCAATTCCTTCCTCAGACTACATTCCTGAAATTAAAAAGATAGTAGAATCAGTTTGGCAATTTTATTGGACATAGAGACCAATAATAAAATGAGAGAACTTACTGACGTAAATCAAACCCCTGGCTTTATATTTTAAAAGACCGTCTGAAAGAGACTGCATTATGTAGGTTATGGATTGGCCACACACAGATTACTCTTGGTTTTTTAATGAACAATGACCCTGAACCATTTTATGAGGATTGTCTTGTTCCCCTCACTGTAAAACATTTAATAGTAGAATGTCCTAGCTTAATGTTGGTAAGGAACAATAATTTCAATGCATTTGGAAGAACGGATTTTAAACTGGATGCCATTATAGGAAGAAATAAATTGAATGAGGATAGCTTTTAAGTTACCTTCAAGAAGCAGGCCTTCTTGAAAAAATTTAGGTTAGGTTGGGTATGATGTTTGAGATTGTGTATATGTGTTAGTATGTGTTAGTGTATATCATTTGCTTTTAAGTTTTTTTTTACGTGTATGAATTTTATGTACATAGTTTACTTCCAATTGATATAATATTTATTACCATATATAAAGTTTTAGTACTTTTAATTTCTGTTTATTTCACAGAATTGTTTAGAATCTGGAAAGTATGCAGGGTGCCTGTGTTGCATTGTACTTTTGTTTACAATTAATTTGAAATAGGTGTGTAGGTGGGATGGGTATTTTGTGTGTTCTTAGGTTCTCTGTAGTACTCACAGGTTTTATAAAACATATTTATAATTTTTAATTGACTTTTTCCTTTACGATTCCTTTTAATGATACGGTGTCAATAACCTCGTTGTTGTGACGCCAGTAAGAACGAACAAATCAATCAATCTACATACATGATCAAAGGGTATTGTGTAAGGAAGAGACAGGTTTTTGGGATTGCTGATCGACAAAAGAAGGACTTGGGTGCCTCGCCTAAAAGATCTGAAAGTTATGTGTATTCAAGCTCTGAATGTTTTAAGAGTGCTTTCCCATACATCTTGGAGAGTAGATAGAAATCACCTTAATGATCCTCTAAAAAGCCATAGTGGCATCAAAAAGGGATTTGACGAAGGAAAAATCTATTTCTGGGTGATTGGCTCGTGTCGCCCTATGAAAGGATCCTTAATATCATTCTTTCTAGGTAAAATTAATCTAAAATTACCAGAGAAAAACAAAATTAAGAAAATGTCAGTAAAACTGACTCGCTCACTCTTAAAAGAAGTGTCGGTATGATAATAGGGGCGAGTGTGGAACACTACCACGAGACAATCACCAATTAGAACTTCCAATCAGAATCCCCCCAAGAGAGAGCCGATACCAACGGGCGATGCAGCCGCTACTACTACTACTAGAGGACGCCACGGACAGCAGCGCCCCTAGCGGGCATCCTTAATCTAAAAACATCTTGTCCTGCAAGGGGGGGAACAAACCAAAACAGGGGGGGTTTCATAGGGCGACACGAGCCAATCACCCAGAAATAGATTTTTCCTTCGTCAAAATCCCTTTCTGGGCTCAGCTCGTGTCGGCCTATGAAAGAGTACCAGAGAAAACAGACAAGATGGGAAAAAAGGAACAATGAAAAGCAGTGTAAAATGATGGATATAATATAAGTAAATCAATTACAGCATACAAACTAAGCACTTAAACTAACTTATATTAAACAGTAAAACAATAGAACGTTAGTAATCTTAAAGTACTTAAATGGTAATTAAAGTAAATTACAGAGATGCATGTAATATAAACAAACAAAAGGATTTACTTAACATATTTACAAAATATACAAACTCATTGTGTCCTACCCTAGCATAAAAATAAGGGTAGGTACACTGAAGTCCATCATTAATATAAGTATGGCAAAATATATACAAACACATTGTGTCCTACCCTAGCATAAAAATAAGGGTAGGTACACTGGAGTACATTATCAGTACAAGTGTGGATGTCCCTAGCAAAAAAATAAGGGACAATCCACTATATGATTCAACGGCTAAGGCTATGATATTCGAGTAGCCTGGCGATAGGGTGAGGCATGTTGGATGATGTAGGTAGAAAGGAGACCTGGATCTATACTACAACTACTATACAGTATCAGGGGAAACAATGTTTCCCGCTGCTACTGCTGAAAACTTTAAAGATTCCAAGGACTTTAGATAATGCCGTTTAAAGACTGTCGGGGGGGGATTTCCATCCAGTATACTTTCTAAGATCCTCAAAGTTCATATGTTGAAAATAATTAATTGAGGTGGCTACTCCCCTGATATCATGTGCTTTTGGGAATGACTCAGGGTTGGCTTGTTTAATGAAGTAAAGGATTTGTTGTCTAATACCTTTTACTGACAAGGTACCACCTTTTTCTCTCATGAAGAGAGCACCTGAGGATCTTGAAGAAGTACGAGATAGAAAGGCTCTAAGAGTTGATACTGGGCAGAGAGAAGGATCCTGTGGAAGTGGGATAACCTTCCAAGGAGCCCACCTTGCAAGAGGATCCTCATTTTTGGCTAAAAAGCTACGATCCGGAGCAAGTAGAACTTCTCCTGATGGGAGGAATTCCACATGACCCGCATCCCTGGATAGAGCCGACAGTTCTGAAATTCTGGCTCCTGAGGCTAGGCTTAATAAGAATAATGTCTTCCTCAGGAGCATTATGAATGTACAAGATGGTTGTCAGTATCTGAAGCCAGTTTTGAGGACATCATTCAAGAACCATGAAACTGTAGTAGGCCTCTGAGAAGGTCTAAGTCTAGCACAGGCTTTTAGGGATAGATGTGAAATAAGATTCAGTCAGATCTATCTGAAAACCTACTTGAAGATTTTCTTCAAAGCCGATTTATTGAGTGGTAATCGTGCTAGCTGCTAAACCTTTTTCAAACAAGGATCTGAAAAGGATATAGCCAAATTAACTGTCATGGTTGTAGTGTTCGATTCTCTCAAGAAAGATGCTAATTTTTTAACAGCTGAGTCATATTGTCTAATGGTTGACTCTCTCTTATCTGATTCTAGGAAGAGAATATTCTGTGGGTCAATATCAGCATCTTATTAGCCGCAAACTTCATGAAGTCCATAAAGTTAGGGTCTGGAGAATTCCTGAGGAAGCGAACACAGTCCTCATTTTGTACTGATTGTGATACAGCTTGGGATTGGGGACCGTTGAGGTCGGAGACCCCAATTCCAGAAGAAGAGGATACCAGTTGCTCTTGGGCCAGTCCGGTGCAATCAGAGCTACTATTCCTTTGAAAGACCTTAGTTTGCTTAGGACTTTCAAGAGAAGATTCACTGGAGGAAAAATATAAATTCTCCTCCACTGATTCCAATCCGACGACAGGGCGTCCGTGGCATAAGCCAGAGGGTCCAGGTTGGGGGCCACATAGCAAGGGAGCTTGTGGTTCGCTTGTGAGGCGAAGAGATCCACTTGGAGACCTGGACTCTCCGTTTTACCCACTGGAATGACCCGTCGTCAGAGACCACTCTGATTCCAGAGGAACTGACCGGGACAGGGCGTCTGCTATCACATTCCTTACTCCTGCCAGGTGAGTGGCAGACAGATGCCATTTGTGTTTGTTTGCTAATGCAAAGATGGCTATCATGACATGATTCACATGCTTGGATTTGGACCCTCTCTGTTGATGCAATGAACTACCACTGCACTGTCCAAAACTAGCCTTAGATGAGACTTCTTCGGGGGAAGCAGTCTCTTCAGAGTAAGAAAAACTGCCATTGCTTCCAACACGTTTTTATGTGGAGCTGGCGAAATTGAACTGACCAAGTCCCCTGAACCTGTTTGAACTGAGAGTATCCCCCCTACCCGGACAGGGATGCATCCGTGGTGAATGCTTAACACTGGGAAGGATATTGAAGGGGTACTTTCCTTGGCTAAGTTCTTTACTTTTGACCAGGCCGTAGTTGGTTGCGGAGGATCTGTGGGATTACTGACAACTTGTCTCGATATTTGGAGTTTTGCTCTTGACCGCCAAATTCGATTTATATCTTTCAGCCTTGCTTTCAGAAGGATATCTGTTACCGAAGCAAACTGAAGAGGACCCTAGGATTCTCTCCTGGTTTCTTCTTGACGTTTGCTTGCATTTGAGAAATTGCCTGACAGATTTTGCTATTTCCTTCCGTTTGGCCACTGGAATTGACAGATTGTGGGAAGACAAATCCCATTGGATTCCTAGCCACTGAAACGAGATTCCGGAGTAAGTCTGGATTTCGTTTTGTTTATCTGGAACCCAGATGTTCCAGAAAGTGAACTACCTTTTGGGTGGCTTTGAGACATTCCTCGACTGTTGGTGCCAGATCAACCAATCGTCGAGGTATGCTGCTACCATGATTCCCTGAGCTCTCAATTGTTGAACAACCACTTCTGCTATTTTTGTGAATACCCTGGGGGCTACATTCAGACCGAAGGGCATCACTTTGAATGAGAATGTTTGATATCCTAGCCTGAATCCTAGGAATGGGCGGAAGTGCCTGGCTATAGGATATGATAGTATGCGTCTGTAAGATCGATGGAGCATGTGACGGCTCCACGCGGAAGTAAGGTCCTTACTTGCGATGAGGGTAAGCATCTTGAACTTGTCGCAACGAATGAAAGAGTTTAGCTTTGACAAGTCTAAGATTACCCTTCTTTTTGTTGAGCCTTTCTTTGGCACGCTGAATAAGCGACCTTGAAATTTTAGATGCTTGACTCTCGCAATAGCTCCTTTCTGAAGGAGTTCTTCCGCGTAATCTGTCAATTCCTTTGACGGTATCTGGTGGAATGATTTGATTGGAGGAGGATCTTTGATCCAACTCCAGCCCAATCCTTTGGACACTATGCTCTGTGCCCAATTGCTGAACCCCCACCTGTGGCGGAAGAGGAACAGCCTCCCTCCTACCTGGGGAGCCTCATTGTTGATGGGCGGGTTGGCCACCACGCCCTCCTCTGAACTGCCTGCTCCTTGTCCCCTTCCTGCGCCACGCTGACGAAAAGTACCTCTCGCCCTAACCCTCTCGCTGACTGTAGCCTTGAGCCTCATATGTAGGGTTGAAGGCCGGCGAGATAGCGTAGGAGTGATGGGCTGAGATTGAGGGGACAACATGGAGGATAGGCTGATTCTGCTTGGAACTAGCAGGTTGTCCTTGTTGGGTAACCCGGGACCGCCTGCACAAATTGCTGCTGTTGCTGGAGTTTTTTTATATGGCTGGAACCTCTTACCAGCCTTCTTCGGTTTCTTGCCAGCAGTGGGAACGGACTCCTGTTTCCTCTTCGAGGAAATACCCCACCTAGCTCTAAGGCTCTGGTTGAGCCTAGCAGCTTCGTGGTGTACTTCGTTAACCGCGGACTCTGGGAAGAGATCCGCTCCCCACATGCTAGAGGCCAAGAGTCTATTCGGCTCATGCCTAATGGTACACTCTTGTAGGACATGCTTCCGGCAGTTCCTCCTAGCCTGGAAGAAATCAAAAGCGTCCGTTAGAACCGTACTGGAACTGAGATTTCGCCAGAATCTTGAACAGCGGTTCCGTAGCATAGAGAGGGCAGCCATTTCCGTAATTATAAGGGGAATTGAGGGACCTGCCAAACCTGGTTCGCGCATCAAACTCTGCCTGGATTGGAGGAATCCGGCAGCCTTGGTATTTTTCTTCCGCCGAACTGGTCCATGGCGCAGTCCGGTTTGAGCTTACCAAGCGTGAATGTAGCTGGCAAGTTCTCCCACAACTTCTCCGAAAGCCGGGAAGAGTGGAGAAGTAGACTCCGCCTCCCTCAACTGTGGGATGGGTTCATCCTTGAGGACTGCCTGAGGGACTTCTCCACTAATTTCGTGGCGAACGGAAGAGAAACCTCCTCTTCCGTCGCGAAAATAGTGAAGGGACTCTTGTAGGCCTGGAGTTTGGTGTTCGTACACTCCCAGTCCTCAAGGCAGTGAACCCATTCCCGCTGAGCATGATCTCTACTATATAGGACCGACTCTTTAGAGATCTTGTCTTCCCTCCGTCCAGAGCCGTTGGCGTCAGCCTAGCATAACCGATGAAAGGCTGCGTCAGACCCGGAGGGTAAAACTCGAAGTCCTCAATCCTTCGAGTTCCACACTCCGGGATAGAGATCATCCCATCCTTGAACGGAGCGTAGGCAGCTACTCTCCATGGGTTCTCCATAGAGAAAGCTGGCAAAGAGTCATATGGCGGGAGTTGAAGAATCCCAGTGCTTGGCGCTGGGGAGACTGGAAGAGGGACCTGAGATAGCCCCGCTACTCGGTCCTCATTTTCTCTCATCCTGTTAGAGAGATCTTGAATTGACTGGCCTGACTGAGACAGAGTGTTTGACAACTGTGCAAACATCTGCTCGAACCGTGTCCCCAGGGCGGAGACTTGCGAGCCAACCAGCTCGCTCCCACCTGTTGCATCACCACTGCTGAGAAAGCAGAGGGATCAAAGGTGCTTAGGGCCTGCTACCCCTACCGGCGTAGCCGGAGTGGAAGCGGTGGAGGCGGGAGAAGGCAGTGGCTCGGCGGGAGCGCGAGCCTTCTCCTTAGAAGCCTTGCTTCTGGAGCTCTTTGGGTGAGAAGAGCTCGGCCTTGCTTTCACCGCATCGGCGTAGGAAGTCGACGACTTCCTAGCCGAAGAAGACGAAGACGACTTCTTCGAAGTTGTCTTGGCCAGAGTCTTCGGTTCTCTCTGTCCCTTCACCTTTGCGGGTACAGAGAGAGCGGGAGAGAGCGGGTAGGGATCTCAGATCCCACAAAGCCTTGGAATGAAGCACTTGAAGAGGGGACAGGAGAAGATCCAGAAGCACCCAAGGAAAGACCTTGTTGCGCCCGACACACCTACCTCAACCAACAAATCCTCCACCCCTACCGCCATAGGTTCGACGTTAAGGTCCAGGGCAGCGACGTCCGGGACCGACTCCTGGGAGGCTACGACATCAAAGGACTGCTGGAGGTCTTGCTGGATGGAGGCTATCAGCGGGGCAGCGGACAAGGGGTCAACGTAACCGGTCGACTTGCCCACGGGGAAGATCTGGACGGCCAGCTTCTTATCCAGAATGTAGGGCTGGCCTTTGGCGGCGTTCTTCCCGAAGCGCCCACCACAACGCTTTCAGGGTGGCGAGGGCGATTCCCTCCCACAACCAGTAGCCTGAAAGAAAGGCGAGATTAGCTTCCAATGGTGGAACGGGGTTAACAAACTTATGACTAAAAGTTGTTAGTAAAATGATAAGTAAGCCTATAACGGACTTACCCCATCTCCCAGCTGACCGACCAGGTCGTAGCAGATGGCGCAGGCTTCAGGGTGCCAGACGATCGTCTCGTTGTAAGACGTGGCACAGGGGGCGTGAGACCTACACTCATCGTGTCCACAGGGGTCGAACAGCGTCGCGTTACACGCTGGGACCTGGCAGTTGGTAGCCTGTAAGTGGAAAGATACATGAGTACCAGGTAAACACTTACAGTCTAACAGATGCTCCGCTGGTGCCGGAGCGATAAAGTTAGATTAACCAGAGACCCGCCAAAATACGTGTGGTAACCAGGTTGGTTGTGCTCTCTAGGCTATAGCTCCGCTGATGGCGGAGACACAAAAGAGAAACCCAAACCAAGGAGTGGTGGTAAAAGGAAACCACGACGGAAAATGGTGGGGATGGAAGATAAAATCATATAAACAATTCATTGTAAAATTAGGGTATATCCTTAAAAAATAGTAATAATAATAAAACAACCTCCCTCCGCCCGTCTACTAGAAGAGTGCGCGGGTAAGAAGCAAGCTCCCTTCCGGTAGCGGGGGAGAGATGTAAGGATATAGTAGGCAAGCAACCGACCACTAGAGGTGCCCACCCCGCTCGCTAGCGGAGCCAGTAACCTACAACCAAAGGTGCCCCGGCTGCGACGGAAGGCTCCTTTCGTATAGCGAGGCAGATGGCTGAGCAAACTGGGGAGGGGGGGAGGAAGGTCTCGGTGTAACACGGCTGGCGGGGGAGCGAGAGAGGGGGGGAGGGATGCCTACTCCTCCCCGCCTCACCACTACCGCATGGAGACTCGGTACCTCATGAGTGGTCGCCCTACCCCACCCCCCGCGGGGAGGAACCCCTGGCCGCCTCTAGAGAAGTAGAGAGAGAAGGCAACTGAGGTTGTCATGACAACCAAGGGGTCCCCCCAGCTCCTCCCTATACCAGAAGGGGAGGGCGGGGGCAGGGTAAGGTGCGATGGGACACGTGACCGCAAGTGGCCTAGGCCGCGAGCAACACAACCGTGAGAGGGCCACGTGAACCAGGCTGTACCAATACAAGGAACAAGCACCTAGGCTAGCCTAACACCCTAAATGTAATAAACCAAAAAATACATCGAAAAGATGGAAAAAGACACTTTTAGTAAAAGAGGAAAGAAGCCAGGAGGAGGCAGACTGTTCCAAGAAACAGAGGCCTACTCGGAGCCAGCGATAGCCGATGAAGAGCAAGAGCCGGGATGCTGGGTCGGAATAATAATAATAGCCTAAATACCAAACTAAGAGAAATGGTAGGAGGGCTGAACTAGCTAAAACTCGATGTAAAAAACAATGAACGTAATAAAGTAAGCCCATAAGTATAAGAAGTCCAGTATGGAGGACCGGGAATTCTTACGAGCAGCATGGCGCCGCCACGAGACAACCAGGAACCGTATGACCTATTTAAGAGGAAAATACTGGTACCGAAGATAAAAATGTAGTAAAATATTACTTATGAGTTACTTAACTTAGCCGTGGCAATAGCTGAGCGTTCCATGGTAGAATTACAGGGATAAATCCAAAAATAGCACAGCACAAGGAAAATGGCGTCTTGGCGCTAGCGCTAAAAATTAAGGATGTCCGCTAGGGGCGCTGCTGTCCGTGGCGTCCTCTAGTAGTAGTAGTAGCGGCTGCATCGCCCGTTGGTATCGGCTCTCTCTTGGGGGGATTCTGATTGGAAGTTCTAATTGGTGATTGTCTCGTGGTAGTGTTCCACACTCGCCCCTATTATCATACCGACACTTCTTTTAAGAGTGAGCGAGTCAGTTTTACTGACATTTTCTTAATTTTCGTTTATTTTCTCTGGTAATTTTAGATTAAGTTTACCTAGAAAGAATGATATTAAGGATCCTTTCATAGGCCGACACGAGCTGAGCCCAGAAATTAGCATATGGTTGTGAGGTATACTCTTCAGCCTTGAAATCAAAACTAAATATTTTAGATTTGGTACGTAATTCAGACTAATGATAGTGAGTGGTGCCTTTTAAATAGTCTCGAATCCCAAGCCTTTGGTAGATTCTGGGAAATTCCTTTGATTCATGTCGTCAGATATCACTCGTTCGATGCTGGCATAGAATCCATTAGATTTCTGACTCATTAACTTGCAAAGCAGTTTTTAATGATGAGCATTATAGCCTTTATGAACATAATCCAACGTTATCCAAAACCTTTTTGGATACAGAGTTTTAAAATGTTAGAAGATTATTCCTAAGGTCAAAGTCTGGCCATTTAAGCATTCTGTTGTGCCCCCTGGAAGCTTCCGTCTGTGGAGCACTGCAGGTTCTTCACTGGTAGCAAGGAAGAAGTGAGTGCTGAGATCTTGAGCATCTCTTTTTTAGAACACTTGTTGGACCATGATGGTTCAGTCATAGTTTTTACAGATGGATCCAAGTCTGACGCAGGCATTGGCTATGGAGTTTTATTTCCCAATTTTAATAAGAGTGGAAGGCTGCCAGATCAGGCATCTATTTTTACAGCAGTGTTAATGCAATCCTAACTGCCTTTAAGAGATTGCCTATCATACTGGAAGACATTTGTTATTATCTTACGATTCACTGAGTGTCTGGCAAGCTATTGGTTATTCTATTCACTCCATCCTATCATAATTGAAAATTTTAGAGTGGCTTCAGTTTCTTAAGATTAGTGGTAGTTAGGTATCTGTCTGCCGGTCCCCTGCACATGTTGGTGTGGCAGGAAAGAAGCAAGCAGACTCACTTGCCAAAGAAGCTCTCAACCAAGTATGTATCTGGTCATTAATCAGTTTTCCTTGATTCCTGGAAATTTGCATGGGAACTAGAAAACCAAAAAATGAAAGAAATAGCTACCTCCAATTTTCCTTGGGAGTATTCATCAATGACTAGACAAAGGGAAATAATACCCCAGCGGCTTAAAATAGGTCATACAAAAATGAGATATAGCTTTCTGATGATGATTGGAGATCGTCAGCCTTATTGTAACGACTGCTGGTACCATGACAGTCAGACACCTGATAGAGATCGTCAGCCTTATTGTAACGACTGCTGGTACATTGACAGTCAGACACCTGATAGTTCAGTGCCCTAGTCTGTCAGATGAGAGAGAGAGGTACTTTCCTCCAAGTTGCAGGGGAACTGAAGGTGGTTTTTACCTCACCAAGATTTTAGGGGCAGATTTTAATGAAAGCGCTGTTTAATTTTTAATGCTATTGGTATTTTAATTAAGATTTAATTTTTACTTTTAATCTTTTAAGTTTAATAGGTTTTATGATTATCTATTAATTTTTTTCATGGGGATTTGCCCTTATTAATTTAATTTTATAAAATTTAAGTGAGTTTTTAATGTTTTTTACTAAGTTAATAGTAATTTTGTCTTGTGTCTGTATGTGTGTATGAATGTATTTCTTCATTATATCATACAGAGCTATATTCCGCGTATGAATGTATTTACTTCATTAGATATGCATACAGTCTTCATTATGATATGCATACAGATGCTTATATATTCCATTGTAGTGGTGTCAATAACCATTAGCAGTTGCAACGACAGATAATCTTTAATAAATAAATTCTTCAAGTCTCTCCAGAAATAATTCCAGGGGATTAGCTGTCATCATCAGCCGTCTATGACTTGTGTTATCCAGAGAAACAGAGCATGCAAGTACTTCGAACAGTTAGTAGCTCAACCACTAGATAACTATCTGCTACGTTGCCCACTTGATACATTTTCAGCTTTTCTCAGTTTCTATCCACCATCCAGGCAATGAAACTGCCTAAACCACCTTTTCCAGATGTTCATAAAGCTCCGATCATGATCTCATTTAAGGACTACTATACTATTAGCTAGTCCTGATGGTATTGCGTTTGATATTATAAGTATAGTGACCTCAACGAGTGAGCCATAGAAGACTGCAAGAATCTTTATTTTTTCTTCTTTTTTGTTTCTTTTTTTTTTACATCCTATTTCTCTGACTCAAATTTTATCCTTTCCTTCCCACATCCTCATACTTACTGGGACTTGCTACTGTAGCACTTTCTCTCCCACTAATGCTTTTTCATTTCTGGCCCAGTGGTTAATTAGAGCCAAATGGGTGAGGGCTTCATAACACAGATATGCGTCTGCGGACATGTCCACTTACATGACAGAATGGCAATGACTGCACTATTTTATAAATCCTATATTTCACCTATTTGATAGTTAATCAGTAAAATTTATTCCATTAATGCATTGATAAATAATTACTACTATCTGTAAGTAAATGATTCAGTCAACTCTAACTAATACTATATTACATATGTTGTCAATATAAAATATGCAAAACCACAATCTCTACACCGCAGTTGGTGAGTTGGCCACTTTCACCACTTCCTCCGCTGGGGAAGTGAGGGGAGGAGGGAGAAGCCATAGGAGCAGCTGGCTGGGTGTCTAGGGGGCTCCCCCCCCCCCCCCCCCCAGCATAAGTTTCCTTCCAGCCACCCCACAGCAGTGCACTCTCTCTTGATCCTCACACTCAGGGCTCTCCGGGGTGTGGGGTGGCTGGGGACTCCCAGGTTCCCCTACGCTTGGAGGGAGGTGGGGATTGGGTGGGTGGTTGGTGGGGGGGAGGCGGCAGTTTTCCAACTACACACTGCTCTATGAGTGAGTGAGGGGGCCAACTGACAGGGTAGGGGCCTGGCCACCTCTTCCCCTTGCGTTCGTGCTTGTGAAATTAGTAGTACAAATATGACAGAAGGAGGATGAAGGTCTGTAGAATGGAAGTGTGAGCAAATGATTAGGCCCCCCTCTGTAGACAGCCTGCAATAACCAATAATTTTAAGAAGAAACTAATCCACTAACACCGGAAAATAAAAAGCAAAAAACATGAGGGAAAGGTGGTCATTGGAAGTACAGTAGTACCTCGAGATACGAAAGGCCCTCAACTTACGAAAAATCCAAGTTACGAAAGCCAATGCGAAAAATTACTGCTCTACATACGAAAAAGTTTTCAAGATACGAAAGGTTTCTGAAAGTCCGAGATTCGCCCCATAACAATTTTGAAATTTGCGCCGCACGCCGCCATCTTAGTGCTGGTAGACTCGCCACCATCCTCCTGCTCTCCCATTGGTTCCTGATGCTAGCCAAGCCTTGAGATCCTTCTCTCTGATTGGACAGCATCCCTCCCATCATGCATCTTCTATACGTACGCGCTGGCGTCCCTTAGCTCGGCCAACTCCACCACACCCGAAACTTTACCGTACGCAGCCGGCCAATTCGTTCGCTCCAACGATTTCGTTTTGTAGTAAACGTAAATTCGTTAGTGATTTCGTGCAGTACATATTATCGTGTTGTGCGAAGACTGTATTATTACGTATTTGTGTAAATTTACGTAAATTCACGTAGTCATGGGTCCCAAGAAAGTTGAAATTCACGGAAAGAAGTGCATGCTGTCTCTCGGAGACAAAAGAGGAGATCATAAAGAAGTATGAAGCTGGTATGCGATTGAGTGTGATCGCAAAGGAATACGGCCGTAATCCGTCGACAATAGGCACCATCCCTAAACAGAAGGATGCCATCAAAGTAACTACACCATTGAAGGGCATCACTATTTTGTCCAGCAAGAGGAGCCATGTGCATGACGAGATGGAACAGCTGCTCCTCATCTGGATAAAAGACAAAGAAATCGCTGGCGATACAGTAACGGAGACAGCAATCACTCACAAGGCCAGTGCTATTTTTGGCGATTTGATTGCGCAGGCGGAAGACGAGGGAGGGGAAGGGACTTCAACGCCAACCCCAGAGTTCAAGGCTTCGCATGGCTGGTTTGAGAAATTTCGTAAACGGACTGGCATCCATTCGGTGGTGCGTCATTGGGGAGGCTGCCAGCTCGGACACGAAAGCGCCGGAAGCCTTTAAAAAGACGTTCGACGGATGTTATGACCAAAGTTGTTTGAACAGGAAAGGCTTTCCAGTGATGTGGAGGGCTAATGCAAAAACCTGGGTAACGAGGCTTTTGTTCACGGAGTGGGTAAATCTGTGTTTCGGCCCGACAGTGAAGAAATTTTTGGAAGAGAAGCGCCTCCCCCTGAAATGTCTGCTGGTGTTGGACAATGCCCCTCCCCACCCTCCTGGCCTCGAGGAAGATATCCTAGCGGAGTATTCCTTCGTTAAGATTCTTTTTCTTCCGCCCAACACCACCCCTCTCCTCCAGCCCATGGACCAGCAAGTGATAGCGAACTTTAAGAAGCTGTACATGAAACATCTTTTCAAGAGATGTTTTCAACATCACCGATACCACAAACCTCACCTTTGCGTCCAATTTTTGGAATTGGAGCATTATTTCGACATCGTCATTTGCATCCGACTAATTGACCTAGCTTGGCAGGAGGTTTCGAGGCGAACCTTGAATTCCTCGTGGAGGAAACTCTGGCCTGATGCCGTATCCGCCAAGAGACTTCGAGGGATTCGACGTGGGCGAAGCTGGTACTGCAGAGTCAGAAACAGTTGATGATCCCGAAACTGTTTTGGAACCAGATCTTGATGAGATCGTTGCACTCGGCAAGTCCATGGGGCTGGTCGTCGACGAGGACGACATCAACGATCTTCTCGAGGAGCACCAAGAGGAGCTTACGACGGATGACCTGAAGGAGTTGGAGGCCATGCAACTTAACGTCGTTCTAGAGGAGTTTCTCTAGCACCGGCGAGGAGAGGAGGAGGAGCCTATGACAATGGCAGAAATTAAGGATATTCTAGGCGCTTTTTCATAAAGTGCAATTGTTTATCGAAAAAGACACCCCGAAAAGCTCACACAGGTCGTATGCTTGCGCAGTTTCCCCGATGACGTTTGCTTGAGTCGTTTCAGGAACATTGTGAAAAGTAGGCAGAAGCAATCTTCCTTGGATCGTTATTTTTTTAAAGAGGCCTTCAGCATAAGCAGGAGTAAGCAAAAAGGAAGAACCAAGTGAAAAAAAGTAGAAAGTTGAAAAGCAAAAAGGAAGAAACCAAGGATGAGAAAACATAACGTTGGAAGCGGTGATGAAGTTGAAATTCTGTAAAAAAAAAAAAAAAAAAAAAAAAAAAAAAAAAAAAAAAAAAAAAAAAAAAAAAAAAAAAAAAAAAAAAAAAAAAAAAAAAAAAAAAAAAAAAAAAAAAAAAAAAAAAAAAAAAAAAAAAAAAAAAAACCTACATAAAAGTAAAAAAAAAAAAAAAAAAAAAGTTAAATAAAAAAAAGTTTACGTAATTTCTAGATTTTTGTAAGTTAAGTGTTACAGTTTTGTTAAGGTGTTTCGTAAATTTTAGTTTTATGGTTTTCCTTAAATTTTTTGTGTTTTCTTTTTTGTAAAGTTAAGTGTACGTACGTACGTTACGTTATCTGCCGTTTTGTCTCCTCCTCCTCCTGCCGCCCCACTATCGGAGATAGCCTCACTCGAAAGTGGTAAGCCTTCCACATTTTACGTTACAGTAATAATATTTCTTGTACATAATATACACTTTATTTACAGGTTTTTGATTTTATTCTTAATTTAGGTATTGAATGGTCCAAATTGTTGTAATATTTCATTGTTTATAGGTCAATTTAGCTTTATTATGAAATTTAATGGGGTGTTTTTGGAGGGCTTGGAAACGGATTAGCCATTTTACATGTAAAATGTGTTCCAAGATACGAAAACTCATTATACGAAAGCCGCCTCGGAACGGATTAATTTCGTATCTCGAGGTACCACTGTACCAGTTTCAGTACTGTGTATATTGAACCCTCCCCTGCAGAAGAAAAAATAGAATAAAATAAGGGAAAGGATGTCATTGGAAGTACCAGAGTTTTGGTACTCTGGTATATCCAACCCTCCCCAGACATCACCATAGACTAAGTCCCAGTACTAACACTGGACTTAAGTGCGGTTAAATGTTTACAGGTGAATATATGCATATGCATGTATGATCTCATTAAGATTCAAGTCTGTCTGCACCTGAAACACTGAAAAAAATGGCACTTAAATTTGTACAGCACCCTGTCCCAGGTGTCAAACTTTCGTAAAGAACTAAACAACTGAAAAGTAACAAAATTCTCCATGATTTTCTGCGGGAAAAGGAGCCCAAAGTACTAACTAACATTACTAACACTAAGCACACTTATTACTACTGTACAGCACTGTGGTCTGAGTCCTCCCTCCCTCTCCCCCCAACAGGAAGGGAGGGAGAGAGGACGATACCAATAGTGAGCCTGATTGATTAAGTGGCATTAACCTTTTGACTTATGGCCTGGGCCTTCTTCCCATGTCCTACAAATACTTTAGGAACTACAAAGCTCACTACAAAAATAAGACAAGCACTATACTGAACACATAAGACAAAATGGTCTGTCCCATTCTCTCTCACTCCAACTAATACCCCTTCCAAACAAGCTTACCTTCCTTCTGGGGGACCCTCAGGGGTTCCCCTCAATCCATCCTATACCCCCCCCTGCCATGCCATACCAAAAGAGACGTTAGATACGATTCAGAGGCAAGCGTCAGCAGAAGACGGACCAGGTCGCGGCAGTAGCAAGCAAAAAACTTTCTTTCGTTTGGCCAATCACCAAAATCCTCAAGAAGAATTCCAGAGGAGCTTAGAGATTGATGTAGAAGCCGCAGCAGCAGCAGCAGCAGCAGCAGCAGCAGCAGCAGCAGCAGCAAAAACAGCTTGAAGAAAACAGAACTCTGCTCCCTTTGGTGGAGAGCCAAGGGAACCCCCTTTTCATTGGCTGACCGACAAAGTCTCCAAGCCAATTTTACAGAAACTGCTCTAGCGGCATTATAAGCAAACTCCCATCCCCTCCCCCCTACCCCCTTTCCTTATCCACCCTAACCCTCACTCCTACATCCTTCCCACCCCCCCCCATCCCCCTCGTATTGGGACCACCTTGACGTGGTGAGGGGCTCTTGAACCCTAGGAGGAGTTTGTTCCCGGGTTCAAACCCAAGAGTCCCATACATTATATATACTATATACATATGAATATATGTGGATTCATTTTTGTGGAATTTTCCACTTGCAGAAATTTATTGGACCTGTTAAACAAAAAAGATATCATAGCTGGGACTGGGTTTATATCTGAAGCTAAATTGTGGGAACTGGCAGGACCAACTGCCCAATAATGTTTGGACCTGAGAGATATTAGGCGGAACTATTTTGCAGGGCTAGACCATGGATTTCCAAGGGGGTCTAGTTTTGTGGATAGGACTCTCAGCATTCTGTCCGGTTTACCCATAATGTGATTAGGGTGTGGATGATTGTATTCTTGTAATACTCTGTCCTATCAAGCAGGTTTGGCTTACACTTGGGCCACTCTAATCATGTTGTGCCATCCCCTATGGGTAGGGCAGGCATGCAGACATTTGGGAGTCTGTTCTCACTTGTGCCATTAGTGGAAGAATAAACTCCATGATAGGCTGATGATATCTTTTTAAGGTTTTCAGGTTTATTTTTTTCCTTTACTTCAATCTGTTATAAATACAAATAAGATTGAATTACCCCTTGGCCCTTTGATGGTAGTGAATTGGCACAGTTGATGACTGCTGGAACCTCCACTGACAACACCCCCAGATGCTGAAGCCTTGCCAAGGATGGAGGCCTTAGGGTTCAGCAGCTGGGCTCTAATGCCTTGTCAGGACTGCTTCCTTGCTGGACCTTGGCGCCCAGCTGTTTGATCCAACTAATAAGTCAGTCCCTTCTCCTTTTACTAAAAACATTTCATCTTTCTGCTTCCTTCCCCTATAAGGTATGGATTTTATGTTGATGACATTTGGCTTGGTTTTGGACATGATTTAGAATTATTCTTGGGATTTGAAGGAGGGGTGAGGATGGACCTCAACACCCGTAGAACTCTAGTACCTGACGTGGTCGAGCGATGGGAAAGTTTAATGTCAAACCCTATCCTCAGTGCCGGGTCTGATCTCGACGGACATCATGACTCCTTAGCACTGGAGATAGGGAGTATATCTGGTAATTACCATTAGGACGACCCTAATTAAAGGGATGACCCGTCTTCTAAGTGTGACTCCATGGTAGGTATGGGGAATATCTGGATGAATTAAGTTTTTTCGTTATATGGCAACCCCACTATTTCTGCTGATGACCCTCCAAAACTCTAGTGTGGCTACTTTAGAGCCATATGTACCAAACACCCTATCTCAAAAGAGAAGAACATTTAAAAGCATAATTATGGAAGATATTTTTTCTCTTCCAGTGTGGTCTCCGCATATCACACACTAAGTAAGCGAAGAAGTAACCCTCACTAGAGAAAATTCTTGGCTGTGACAATCCCCGATTCTGTCAAAAAAAAAAAGAGAAAAAAAAATCATTGTAAAGGATAAATCTGAGCTAGAATAAAAAAATTACTTGAACTACAAACATGGAATTCACCATGTAAATGCTTCTGACCGAGGGGCCCATAGAAAACACAAGAATTGGAACCAATGTTGCTGGATAAACTTAGAATTGAAAATGACACCAATGAATCTGTGTGTGAAACATTAAAAGAAGTCCCGGAAGATCAAAAACATAATGTTAAATCAGTTATTGTTTATGAGAGGAAAAGTGCAAAAACTGGAAGAAATCTGAAGATAGCTAAATGATTTTTTCACAGCAAACAATTCCAACACATATGTAAATAGGAAACAAAAGAATAGCAGTTAAAGAAGAACATCCAAAACCTATGCAATGCAAGATTTGCTTGAAATTTGAACATACAGCAAATAGATGCAAGTCTTTGGGCTCACCTAGATGCTTTAAATGTGGCTCCTTGGAGCATAGTAGTGATGAATGCACCAGCCCTAAAAAAGCTTTAACTGTAATGGTTCGAACCATGCTTATGGAAGGGAATATGTGTATTTCAGAAGAAGCCCTTACCAGATCAAGAAAATTGGTATAACAGCTAAGGAGGCTAAGGAAGACATGAAAGAAGAAGGACTACAGCTTCCCGCAAAACATTTGCAGACACTCTCAAATACCAAAGCAAATGATATCCAATGATATCTCACAAGCTACCCATTCTTCTAACACCAGAAATGAAATAACTATAGAAAAAATCAGATAAAAACAATACCATGGAGATAGTAATAAGTTCAAATTATGACCCAGCCTTGCAGTAGATGATCGTCTTGATGAACAGAGAGAGGATATCTCTGTTAACAAATGCCAAATGAAAGAAGAAAATATATCTCAAAGGATAATCCATGACAAAAACTAACTACAAAATACTGAAGAATTTAAGGAAATATTAAGAGAACTAGATGGACCAGCAGAGATAGGAAAGAGACCTAGAACACGGTGTAACATCCTCACCTAAGAAAGAGAACAATCTTCATAGTCCAAATAGTAAATGTCTGAAAACTACTAGTTCAGAAGAAACCATTGTTTTATACCACCAATAGTAAAGACCCTTCAGAAAATTACTCATCCAAAATAGATTCACAGAAATCTAAGGAACCTACAAGAAAACCAAACATAAAACAATGTAAGTCACTAGTACGAGACTATGCTATGCCACCAGATTATAGCAAAAGTGCTAGAAGCAAAATTCCTATGTACAGCAACAAAAATATTATCAGAAGTTCCAATTCAAAAACTAAAGTGGACACAGTTCTCTCAGCTCAGGTTCGTATGACCGAAGACCATAAGGTAAAATTCACTTCTAAAAATCACAAGGACACGCCCTCACTCGTATTGCAATGGAACATTCGAAGCATTAACAAAAACAAGTTGAGTTACTTGAAGTATTTGATGAATATAGCCCAATTTGTATCTGCCTTAATGAAACATTTTTACCTATTTCCTCCAGTTTTACAAATAAATTTTACACACCTTATCAACTTCACTCTGCTAATCAGCAAGGTAATATGATACTCCTGAGAGAGATGTACCTTTCACAATATGTGATCTTTCATCTGAAATAAATGCCTTAGCAGTTCAGATTCAACTAGAGGAAATTATAATGATTTGCTCTGTATATGTAAGTCCAAATAATAATATAGATTTAGAAAAGTTGAATGACTTGGGTCAAGAAGCTTCCCCAACCAGTGCTACTTCTGGGAGATTTCAACGCAAGACATTTATCATGGCATGATGTAAAATCAAACTCCAGAGGCAACATTATACTTAATTTTGTTATAGATAATCAACTCCAATTATATTAGATGAAGACAACCAACACATTTTGACACAAAAATCTCAGATGTCTACTTTTAAGTTTCAAAGTATGATGAGAATAAGGTATGGACATAGATGTAGCAATGAGACATAGTTGAGCACTTGTTAATTTTCATTCTCTAGCCCTTAACAGTCATGGGAAATGTTAAAATTATGACTTTTAGAAAGCCTCTACTTTTTTTGTGAAAAATTAATTTTTCTTTGCTTCTGCATCATTGGAAAGGTATGCACACGTAAGTATGAGAGAAAAATTTGAAGTTGGTTTGATTTTTTGAGTCTCATTTGTAGAGATATGCTATTTTCCCTTCTAGTGCAGCAGCCTAGTGTGGGCTAAGACAAGGCAGCATGTCAGGCTATCATATCCAACTCATTTTCCATTTGTTAAATGTTTTGATTTTTATTAGCCGTTGGCAATTTCTCTTTAATGTGCACATTAAAAGTCACTTAAGAGTTACTGTATTCTTTCAAAGTTTTATAATCTTCCATCCTCTGTAGTGTTTAATTTTTCATTTCTAATAGTTTTACCTAACCCTAACAGTGCATGTTGTGTAGACCAACTTCTATAAGAGAAGTTGCTCATTTTACATTGCTTATTTTTCAATATTCATATACTGTAAGGTTCAGCTTTAAGGACCATCTGTAGTGTTTTTGTACAACTTTCATCATATGTCATAGGGAATAGTTTGGTAATTTTCTTATTTACTAGGAAGGTAAAACATTACAAATTCACTGAAATGGCCATCAGTTGTCTATTAATTCTGTTGTGAAGAATAATTCTGTAGGTTTTGACACAGTATCATAAAAGGTTTAGTGCTGCTATTGTACTCCATTTCTTGCATGTTTATAAAAATTGTGATAAAACACCTTCCCATTCAATTGTGTTCTTGAAATGGAAAATATGCATCACATTTTTGTCAAACTACATTGTGCTCCTGTAACTTAATTATAGGAGAAGAATATTTTATTGTTGTGAGTTGTTATATAAAGGTGTTTTGAGTATGTGATTTGAAAAATACATTTAGATTTGGTTGATGGTGTTAATGGCCATAGTGTAAATATTGGTGTAGTAATAATGGAAGGATGAATTCTTTCAATGTACACTATTGCTTGTGTAGACCATCACCATAGTTATTTCTTTGTTGTTTTTTTTTTCCTTTAGCAGTAATGGAAAAAAATATCCCACAAAATGATAAATGAACTGCCAGGTAAGTTTTTAAAATTACCATTAATATTTTATCAGATTTTTCTATAGTGGAGGGTTACACACAGTTTAGTTGGATTTTTAAATTTTTAAGAGGCCAGCAAAGTCAGGAATGAGGAATTTTGAAAAGTTTCTTTGAATATATCAAACCATTTGCAATAGTAGGTAGGTCGTAAGAATACAAAGCCTGGTGTAATAGCAGAGACTTTCTACTTGGGATATTCTTAATTGCAATAAAACTCTTAGGGTTTGGTGCTACTTTTAGATATACTACTTCACTATACATATTAAAACCAAGATTTAACTTTTTTTTTTTTTCTTTAAATACAAGAAACAGGCATTCCTAGTTTCCATAGAAGTTATATGAAATATCAACACAGAAAACTTGCAGTTATTTACTTTGAATGTACAATGTTTTATGTTGGGGAGGCCATATTGAAATCTGGGTTCATTAATTAATTTTTATACATATTTTTGGTTGTTGTAACCTGTCCTTTAAAATCTTGATAAGGTACTCTTGTTTTTCAGTTGAGTTATTCCAAGAAGATTTATATCCAGACACTCCTGGAGATATACCAGCATTGATGGCGGAGGAATGGTGGGATGGAGATTGACGAGATCCTATCTTAATATCGCTTAAGGTAATCCTTTATGCACATGTAATTCAGAGGAGCCTTGTACCAGAAGGCATTTTATTGTTGTTGGGGATGAATCAGTTGATCATTTGAATTATTTCTTTTTATTGGTGTAGTGTTGGTTTAACTTTTGCACATTTTTGTTTCACATTGGAACAAGAGTACCTACTTTTATGTTATGCAAGAGAGACATAAAAAAGAAAACAAACCAAAAAGGGGAAAAAAATCCATCCTTGATGCCACAGGGAAGCTGGATATCCCTTTGGGTATTCAGAAGCTATTGATACATATTATGTAGCCAGAGGTTTACGTTCTCAGAGTTAGTATCATGTAGTTTGAAGAAGTGTCAATAATTACCTCTCTTTATGTTCATAATTTGTCTACCTTGTTTGTGCTTAGTTATCTGTAACATGCTCTACGTGGAAGTCTCTCGGAAAATGCTCATGAACCATATATTCAGATCTGTAAGTATCATTAAGGAATAATAGTTCATCGCAGCTACCTGTATTTTATCCAAAGGTTGTGAATATTGTGAGAAAACTATTTGATATGTATTATTATAGGTAGCATTTTCCATTTTTAGATGGCATTCAAGCAAGCCAGAAGGTTGAACTCACTGTAACCAAAAAGAAGACCAATATTCTTGACAAGATGCCTCCTATAGGAAAAGTGAAATCAGAAGAGGAGGGCCAGGCTACTGCAGTATCTTCAGAGGCATTAGAGAAAGTCACAGAGTTTGCTAGTTTGTTATGTTTATCCCAGAAATAATAGTTTGCCTTTGTATCTGTTTCACAGCAGAATTGTCTGTATATTAAAATTATTATAACACGGCACCATAGGAATTTGTCATTTTCAGTGACTCGGGAAGTACATAAGAAGCCCTTCAGAATTTTTGTCTTAAAAATCCTTGTGGTTAGTAGTTAAAGTTTTTATTCCACAAATTACATGAAGTAGTATTAGGTATCAAAATATGATTGGCCCTAGCTCTTCCAGGCAATAAAGGAAATATGTGATTAAGGCAGTCAAAGCTGCTATCACAAAGAGGAGTTCAAAGATTTGCAAAGATTTGTTATTATCTCTTAAACCCATCTTTAGTAAATGGCAGGAATTGTGGAATAATGAATCTGACAATGGTAAAACAGATCAATTCAACTGTTAAATGTGGAATTGTGCTGCTGCTCATTCAAAAAAAGAACTCTATATATTGAAGGAATGTTATCATTCCTTAAAAGGACTCCATATTGAAGTGATATTATCCTGTCTTTGAATTGTTCACATTTATCTGATCAATGTATACTATATGTTAAACTAACATGACCCAGTCCCTTGTTATAGAAGTTCACAACGCTTAAAATTCAAAAATATCTTCAGTGATTGTACAACTTCAAGTGAGCAACATAGTACATCATCATTGAAAGAAGTCTGAAAGAAATTTTGTGAAAATCTTTAACATTTTCACTTAATTTAATCATTAAACTATCAAGGAGTTGCAAAATATAAAATAAGATCTTAACTTATTTCATCAGGAACAAATTATTCTGGCCAGTCCTGTTACAGTTAAGAATGTTAATAATTCAGTTGCTTGAAATCTAAACTGAGAATGAAATTCCTTGAATATTTGCAAGTTTTTCATTCACTGAATTTTTCAGGTTTGCAAAATCAATGATGATCTTCAGAAGAAAATAGATGAATTGCAGTCGGAAACGAAGAAATTTAAAGGAGTGTTCCTAAAACAAGAAAACAGTTCAGGGGCCTAGAGAACAAACTATCTAAAGTTACTGGAATGCCTGTGGCTCCACCTCCGACGCAGGTTAGTCTCGTTAATCGGGTCCTCAACTCGGTGAAGGAATTCATTGTTAATATAATTTATTTGAGATGAATCTTACCAACTGTTAAATTTAGCTATATCTCCCACCCGCTAATTAGCCAAGTTGGCATTCAAACAAAAAAAATCGAATGCCTGCCTGGATGACTGTTAGTTTACCTGTTCTTCACCAGGTGTTGTTTCGAATGTTTTAGCTCTTGTCAGAATTCTCCTTGCTGCCATTGTGGCTAGGCGACTGTTGGTATTTTATGAAGTTTTGCCTTTATTACACCTGTTTACGGTATTGTATTTCATTTCCTAGGATATCTTCCACCGGAAGCAAAACCAATAAAATCAGGCTATGTAGGAATGTTTGGTGTAACCAGGACGTGTGAATTGGAAGTTGATCAACATTCCTTTGTACTGGCATGGGTACAGAATATGATCTTGGAACTACTAGATGTGAAGAGAAATTTATGCCTGAATATGTCAGGCTATTCCTACTCAGACTAGGCATTTTAGTAGGCTAGTATTGACTTCCATTGTAGCTCCGCCTTCTGCTCCCCATTCGGTTCAGGAAAAGTGTAACGAGAAGTTAGAGCATTAACCTATTTTTAGTTCTAATACAATTTGAACTGAGTTCATGATGGAACGTTCCGATTCCCTCCAGTGTGCTCTCATTTTTGCATTCCCTGTTAGAAGTAAGGTGTTGGTGCCTTTGTCTGTAGTAGCCTGAGCCTAGGACTGCCCTGCGACAGTAGGAAACGTCCGCTGCCAGGGAACTGGGTCGGTTCTCGAGACGATTGGATTCTGTGCCCTCCAATACCTACTTCGCCCCTTTCCATGGTCTGAATCTCGTTTAAAGCATTCCCCAAAGGCCACTAAAAACGATCGCCTAGGACCATTAAAGAGGTCACATAAGGACCGTTTCGGTAAGTGTTAATGCTCTCTCCGTAGGCCGCCATTCCTGTCGTCTTCAACACCTAGTTTGAGGTGTTAGCATGCATAGGCTTAATAATATATAATATAGGTATAGACATTTTATTGAGATATTCCTTTTTATTCGTAATGCTCGTGTTCGTTCTTTGCGTGCTTCCTCTTTGGCTATCCACAAATTTCTTACTATTGCCTCGATTAATGTTTGTCTTTCAAGTCTACACTGTCTAGTATCTAAAGTTCTCGCCGAGTTAGATATTCTAGCTTCAGAGATCTCTAACTTAGTTTCATATAGGAATGCTTTCAAGTATGTACAATCGCTTTCGGATGAGGCGGGAGCGTCTTCATAACTCCTCTCCTACCACCTCCCACTTTTGGCGCCTCGTTCTCTCTTTCCCTCTGTCAATTCATGTGGACTGCGGACCAGGGTTCCCAGACGTACGATATTTATCGTGCGAGTACGATAATTTGACCCTCTGTACGATAAACGATTATTAATCAAAATATGATAATTTGAAGAGATTTGGTACGTTAATTTGGTCTGATACATCTGGGAACCCTGCTGTGGACATTGTTGACTCGTGCGGAGTGCGGACTTGGCAGAGTCCCGAGTCGCTTAAACTGTCTTCCTCTCATTAAGTCGTGGTGGTTTCGATACAGCACTCAGCTCCTGTCACCTCTTATCGACAAGTGCCGCTTTTTGTCGCAGAGGGTTGCGGAGAAAGAGCAATCCTTTAAGCTCTTTTGTTTACCTCCTGCTGACAGCTGTCTCCTCCCGTTGCCCGCAGACAGAAGAAGAGTTTGAATGGAGTTGGAGGAACTCGTTTGGGGTGGTCGTCCTCGGACACACAATCTC
The DNA here is from genome assembly GCF_015104395.2 of Macrobrachium nipponense. NCBI lineage: Eukaryota > Metazoa > Arthropoda > Malacostraca > Decapoda > Palaemonidae > Macrobrachium > Macrobrachium nipponense. Next base: position 68,033,072 of record NC_087203.1, on the reverse strand, counting down.
CCTTTGTGTCTGCCTTGGCTTGTCGTCTTGTGTCTTTAAAAGTCACTGAGAGTCGAAGGCTGCCTTTTGCTGTACAATGCTTATTGGTCCTTTAACCGTCTTTAGTAGGAGGTTCGCTTTCTTTCTCTATCCTGTGGGGAAATGAACTAGAGACTGACAGACATGCTGATGGATTTTCAGTCTAACTTGAGTTATTACCTTTTATCTACGTTGTCTTACCTCTGCGACTTCTTAGAGAGGTGGAGGCGCTAACTCAGCGTGAGTTTTTAGCAAGGAAACAAGTAACTAAAACAAATAACTCATTTTTGATGCTGCAGGGTAGTGTCCTCATGCTTACACTCTCTCGGTTTGGAAGAAGTGAGAACACTTTCGTTTCCTGTCTGATTATGCAGCTCAGTTTAAGGCAAAAAGGGATTATCTATTGGTAGTCTTATTTTATACCTTTCGGGGATAAGTGCAGATTCAGGTTTTGGGATATGGACAGTTGCAACCTCCTAACATACTTGGGAGAGACTTGGGACCAGTATGTTATATGGTGGACCAGTATGTTTATATGGTGGAGACGGTGGATTTTTTCTTTTTGGTTGTCCTCCACTGGTTTAATCTCCCTCTTATAGCTTCCCTTGTCTTCAGCAGAAATCTCTCATAAGTCTTTTCCCCTTGATCCCAACTCTCTGATGAGATGGGGGCTTAGGAATCCACTGCAGAGAGAGTATGCTATCTTAAACCTACTCTCCCTGTGTTGGCCCTCTTGATTTGAGACTGCCTTGACGAAGTTACGCATCTTCAGCTGACGGCTGAAAATGCATAGCGGGCAAGAGGGCTTTTGAACTTGGAGAAATATCTCCCAGTTCGAATCCAAAAGTCTCATTTCCTCTTACTTAAATTTGCTTCCACTCTTCTACTATCTTTAACTCAGTTGCTCAACCTAGCTATCCCCCCCTCTTCACTAAAACCTCCTTACAGGTTGGACAGGGGCTGGGCTTCTGCGCATTGGCTCTTTATTGATCCAAATGGCAGAGACTGTAGAGGTTTGGTCCACCTCTCGAGTATGCTTGGACCCTGAGGATGTTGATATGATTTCATACCAATATCTATTGGGGCGGAACTACCTATGGGGGACTTGCCTGCGGAATCCGGGGAGGTATAGTCTCTACGGTAGGACTCTCGGCATTATCCGGTTTGCCCTCTAATGTACCATGAATGGGGATGATTGCATACTAGTTATGCCCTCAGTCCTATCAAGCGGGTTTTGCTTACACTTGAGCCACTCATGTTATGATAGAGCTATCCCTTCGGGTAGGGTAGGGAGTGGACATACGGGAGTCATCTCTGCTGAGTGTCTTTGGTGAGAGAGGGGTTGGTGTGGGGGGCCTGGTTTTCTGCCTGATTTGCAGTAGGTTTTCAAATTTCTCTTGAAGGATTAATGAATAACAACCTATGATAAACTCCCCCGGACAATGCGACCTCCTGACACTACCCTCCTCTTCGACCTCTGGCACGGACAAGGACAATCCTATAGAAAATTCGTGGAAAGTTCTAGCAGTGGTGAGAGAATACTTCATGTTGATTCTCTCTCCTCAGACTCAAATTGTTTTACGTTTATGGAAATGTTTGGAAGGTTTGGTGAAATTAAAGTCATAAAGTATTGTGAAACTAAAGATTTTGCATTTTGGAGGGTGTGGATTGAGTTTACAACTCATAAGAATGCCATGAATGCTTTAAAGTGCTCAACTAAGGAAAACTTAAAATGTATATTAATTCAGAAAATACCCCAGAATATTGAAGTTGATTCCTTTTATCCAGCGAGAGTCAGTCAGGAAACTACAGATGGGAAACGTAAGGTGAGGACATCTTTACCTGCCAGGTGGCTAATTGTTTCAACTAAATCAGAATTTTGCAATCTTTTCACTTCAGGAAACATTTGAGAACATTGGCAGGAACAATGACCAACTCTGATATTACAAGATTTGGAAAAAATAGTTTTTGGTTCATGCAAAGTCTTATAGACAAGGTCACATGATTTCTAAGCTGAAAAATACTAATATATAAAAGAGGTCAAACCACACTACAGTTACCCATCCGAGTTACGACCTGCGCGAGTTACGTCCACCCGTACTTACGACAGTGTCCGACAGGGGTCTATTTTTTTATATTTGGCGGCGTTTACTGTTTGGCAGCGCGGTAGCGTAGTGCGTGTGGCGCGGTATGACAGTTACGACGGCGCCGGCAGCACAGCATCCCAGACAGACTCATCCCAACCACCTCACTCACTGTCTAGACATTGTAGCAGTACTGTAACATTGTAGCATGTTTGTCAAACGAACACAAAAGCCCGCCTCATCCAGCATCGAAGCCACCCCCTCCCCTACATCGGCCAGCGCAGTAACCACCCCTTCCCTATCCCCTGCCTCGCCTGACTTAACAGCTGATCTTTCTTTCGACCGTGCGTATGAAGAAGTGTTGATGACGTCGAACCAAGCACCAGTGAACATTAATTTTGAGTGTTGTTTTGCTTATTTTTTTACATGCATATGTATTTTCTATTTTGTACTACAGCTGTATGTTCTATTTTTTAACTGTAACTTTTCTATTTTCGTATTTTGATCTTCATTTGTATTTTTGTATAATAAATTCAACTGCAGTAATAATATTTTATTTCTAAAACCATATTATATTAAGATGTATGTACGTAGTATATCAACTAAGCAACTGAAAAAAAGCTAAATACATTGCACCTACAGTATAATATTAAAAATATCTCTATGATAAAATGATAAAAGTGAAACTAAAAGGCATAAAAATGATAAATACATAAACAGCTTGTACGTATAGTACAACAGTAATATTATTCAACAGAAAAAGTATGATAAAAGTGAAACTAAAAGGCATAAAAATTATAAATAAAAAGCTTGATATACATATGTTACAATAATATTATTCAACAGAAAAGTATGATAAAATTATAAAAGTGAAACTAAAAGGCATAAAATGTAAATAAACAGCTGTATATGCACAATAATATTATTCAACAGAAAAAGTTACTTAAAAATGCAACACATTCATATCATGTGTCCTCGAGTACAGTATAATCTTCCACTTTAACCGAGTACTTATAATCCACGTGTCGGCCATTCTGGCTGGTATTTTCGACTAACGACCATTCTGACATACGACCTGTTGGTCGGAACGGATCTAGGTCGTAACTCGGATGGTAACTGTATAGTTTTTTAGTTATGCCAAAGGAGTGGTATTCAGTCAAGACCTATATGAACTGCCTAACGAGGAATTGCTGGAAATGTGTGATGATAGTGTGTGGAAGATTTTCAAGGTTCCAAGATCAAGAATGATTATTTTCACTTTTAATAATGATCAAGTTCCTGATTATGTATGTGTTGACAAGGAGAGATTTCGTGTTAGAACATTTTAAGCATAGGCCACTCCAATGTTTCATATGTTTTGGATATGGTCACTCTGCAAAGGTATGTACTAGGAACCAGTCATGTGCTGCCTGCTCCTTACAAAAGCATGAAGGCAAATGTTCTACCCCAGTATTATGTATAAATTGTAAGGGAAGTCATAATGCAAGGCATAAGGAATGCGAGTCATTTAAAAAAGAAATGTTAGCCATAGAGAAAGCTCATGCTGAACATCTAAGTATTAGCCAAGCAAAAAGACTTTTGTTTCCAAGACCTCATATAGTGAAGTAGTCAAAGTGGAAAATCTAATATAAAAGATCTATCTAGAATACCAACTTCAAAGACAAAGCTTCAGCTATCCCCTTCTGAGCTCGAAGTACATTCAGCATCTCCGCCTTCATCCAAGAAGGCCCCTTTGTCCCTCTCCCGATGGGCCTCCTCTGGGCTTCTGGGAGGTCTCTTGGGCTTCTAATGTAGAAGCCTCGCAGGCAGCCTCGCTGCCTGATCTGGGTATGTCCCAGAATGACGCCTTGATCAGTGCACCTCATAAGGCTCAGGTGCACGCTGCAGAGACGGTGCCTCTTAGAAATAAGAGACCCTCTACTCCATCATCATCTCCACACTATCCCCACACCATAGTAGTTCCCAAGAGAGGAAATAGCAGGTCTCTTGAGGATCTGCCAAGTTCCTCTTAGAAACAAAGACCAAGACCAAATCTTTCCAGACCAGCCCAATCCAAGTCCAAAAAGAAAAAAAGTAAAAAAAAAAAAAAACAAAAAAAGTAAAAAAAAAAAAAAAAAAAAAAAAAAAATCTAATAGTAAATAATGGCTCTATGTCAGTGGAACATACGAGGTTTCCATTCAAACAGAGAACAGGTCCGGGTCCTTTTCAAGGAGCATAATTTAGCTGCCCTTTGTTTGCAAGAGACTAAAGTTGGTAATGTTTCTCCTAACTGTGGGCAAAACTTTATTTTTCACAGATCTCTACCACCTGTAGGTGAACGTGCTCATGGTGGTACATGTATTATTGCGGCCAAGTCACTACCACAAAAAGTTATCAAATTAGACTCCATACTACAAGCTTGTGCAACACAGATTTTCATCAACAAGTGGTCACTCTGTGCTCTCTCTATCTAGAATCTGGCCTAGAAACTCGATTGGTGGACAGAGCAAAATGGGTCACTCTGTGCTCTCTTTATCTGGAACTTGGCTTAGAAACTCGATTGGTGGACAGAGCAAAAATGGGTCCATCTGTGCTCTCTTTATCTAGAACCTGGCCTAGAAACTCGATTGGTGGACAGAGCTGGCAATCCAAGACAATTAGAGGTTGAAGATTTGCAATCACTTTTAAACCAACTACCTCAGCCTTTCATTCTGATGGGGGATTTCAGTGCAAAACATACTTTGTGGGGGGAAGGTAGGTGTGATCACCATGGGCTTATAATTGAAGATTAATAGATTGCAATGATGTAGTTTTAATGAACGATGGTTCTCCTACAAGGTTGATGTAGCCCATAACTCTAGTTCAGCAATTGATCTTACAATATGCTCGTCGTCATTACGATTAGGCTATAGTGGGTCAGTGGATGAAAATCTCTATGGGAGCGACCACTATCCCATCCATCTTAAATATTATGTACAAAATACCCCCTCCCCATCTTTACCCAAGTGGAAGATAAAGGAGGCAGATTGGCAGCTGTATGAAAAGTCTACCAAAGTCAATCGTAAGGCCAATGAATTTCCTTGCCCCTCAGCTGCCTATGAATATCTCGCGAGTGTAATGATTGGAGGGGCAATGATGTCAATTCCTTAAACATCAGGGAAACACCGTTGTCCACTGGTACCTTGGTGGAATAATAAATGTGCCTTGACTAGGAAAATTGCAAGAGCCAGTTACAAGCGATATCGAAGGCGTCCTGTCTTGGTTAATAGAATAATTTTACAAGAAAAACCTCGCCAAACAAAAGCAAGTTTTTAAAGAAGCAAGGAGGGAGTCCTCGTTAGTACATATCAGAATAAAGTATACTCGCCACTTTCTCTGGTTTGGGATAGAATCCGTAAATTACTAGGGAAAATTTTCCCCTTCTCCTTTACCGATTTTGAAAATCAACTTGGTAGTTATATCGGATGCAAGAGAGGTGGCAGAGGCTCTTGCTCGGCACTTTTCAGCATTTCAAGCCCCAGTCACTACTCCCCTGAATTTCGCAATATTAGAAACATGACTATAGTTAATCCGCCTGTTTGTTCTAACTCTGAGGCATATAACCTTCCATTTACTATTGTCGAATTCGAATATGCCTTATCTTTGTCCTCTCCAACATCACCTGGAGAAGATGATATTATTTATGCATGATTTCTCATTTACCTCTGGAGTCAAAAAATTCTTTGTTGATGTTTTAAATGAATTCTGGTGCTCAGGGACTTCATACAAGTTGTGGAAAAACTCTGTTATAGTTCCTTTTTTAAAACCCGGAAGGACCCTAGTCATCCCAAAAGTTATAGGCCTATTTGCTCTTACCAGCTGTGTCTTCAAGATTTATGAACGAATGGTGAATTTTCGTCTGAAATGGTTATTAGAAACAAAGAGCCTGTTGTCGAAGAGGCAATTTGGCTTCCGCAAGAATCGTAGTACTTTGGATCCCTTATTATGTCTCGCACGTGAGATTCAGAATGCTTTTGCAGTCCAAAATCAAACCATTGCAGTGTTCTTTGATCTGGAAAAAGAGTTTGATACTACCTGGAGGGCAGGTATTTTAATGCAGCTGGTTGAATGCGTATTGGTTGCAATATGTTTAATTTTGTCAAAGACTTCCTGTCTGAGTCAAAAAAATTTTTTTATGTATATTTTTTTATATGCAAATATTTCGAAAATGAGAAAAGCTACAACCTTCAATATTTTTAGTTTTATTCTACATGAAATTGCGCATATTTTCATATATAAAACTCTATGAAACGCCTAATATAAAACGGAGCAAATATTACGAGAATGCAACACGCATTTCGGAGATTTGCGGCGGAGAATCCGCGTGCGGATGGAAGGAAAGTTTTTTTTTTTTAAATTCACCATAAATCTAAGTATTGTGCTAGAGACTTCCAATTTGTTTCAAAATGAAGATAAATGGCTGAATAGTACTAGACTGTAAGAGTTTTAGCTTACAATTGCGTTTTTCGACCATTCGGTAGAGTCAAAGTTGACCAAACGTGGGTTTTTTTCTATTTATTGTGATTTATATCCAAATATTTCGAAAATGAGAAAAGCTGCAACCTTCAATTATTTTTTGTTGTATTCTACATGAAATTGCTCACATTTTCATATATAAAACTTTATGTAACGGCTAATTTAAAATGGTGCAAACATTATGACAATCGGACGAAAAAATTTCTGATTTTTTTTCGGAAGAGTTACCGCACGGACGTAGAAAATTTTTTGTTTTTTTCATAAATTCACTATAAATCGAAATATTGTGCTAGAGACTTCCAATTTGTTGTAAAATGAAGGAAAATGATTGAATATTACTGGAATAAGAGTTTTAGCTTACAATTGCGTTTTTTTCGACCATTTCGGTAGAGTCAAAGTTGACCGAAGGTTGAAAGTTTGGCACTTATCGTTATTTATAATGAAAATATTTCAAAACTGATAAAAGCTACAATCATAGGTTGTTTTTAGTTGTATTGTTGCATGAAATTGCACCACATTTCCATATACAAAAACTTTATGTAACGGCTAATTTAACCCTTAAACGCCGAATGGACATATTAAACGTTGAGTCAAAATGTCTCCCGAATGCCGAATGGACGTACTACCATACGTCGACTCAAAAAATTATTTTTTTTAATTCGCGGAAAAATACTTATAGGCCTACCAGCCGAAAACTTTTGAATCACACGCCTTGGGGGATGCTGGGAGTTCATGGATCGAGGTGTTGTTTTGTTTACAATCGTTACGCAGGCGCGCAAGCGCGAATTTCTTTCTTGCCGCACTAAAAAGTATCTGTGACACATCTCGGAAATTATTTCGCCACGTTGACATAATTTTGTACCATTTTAAATTTAGCCGTTATCATGAGTATTATATATGAAAATGTGCGCATTTCTATGTAGAATACAACAAAAAAATACTCATGATTGTAGCTTTTATGAGTTTTGAGATATTTTTATATGAATAACGTTAAGTGCCAAAATTTCAACCTTTGGTCAAATTTGACTACCGATATGGTCAAAAAAAGCAATTGTAAGCTAAAACTCTTATATTTTAGTAATATTCAATAATTTACCTTAATTTTGCAACTAATTGAAAGTCTCTAGCACAATATTTCGATTTATGGTGAATTTATGAAAAAACTTTTTCCTTACGTCCGCGCGGTAAACTCTTCCGAAAAAAATCATACATGCGGATTGTGGTAATGTTTGCACCATTTTAAAATTAGCCGTTACATAAAGTTTTATATATGGAAATGTGCGCAATTTCATGCACAATACAACTAAAAACACCCATGGTTGTAGCTTTTATCAATTTTGAAATATTTTCATTATAAAAAATGATAAGTGACAAATTTTCAACCTTTGGTCAAATTTGAGTCTACCGAAATGGTTGAAAAACGCAATTGTAAGCTACAACGCTTATATTCTAGTAATTATTCAAGCAATTACCTTCATTTTGCAACAAATTGGAAGTCTCTAGCACAATATTTCGATTTGTGTGAATTTATGAAAAAAATAACATTTTCTTTACGCCCGAGGGCGTTAACTCTTCCGAAAAAAATCATACGTGCGATTGTGGTAATGTTTGCACCATTTTAAATTAGCCGTTACATAAAGTTTTATATATGAAAATGTGCACAATTTCATGTAGAATACAAAAAAAAAAAAAAAAAAAAAAGGTTGTAGCTTTTTTCATTTTTGAAATATTTGCATAAAAATCACGATAAATAGAAAAAAAAAAAAAAACCACGTTCGGTCAACTTTGACTCTACCGAAATGGTCGAAAAACGCAATTGTAAGCTAAAACTCTTACAGTCTAGTAATATTCCGTCATTTATCTTCATCTTGAAACAAATTCGAAGTCTCTAGCACCATATTTAGATTTATGGTGAATTTAAAAAAAAAACTTTCCTTCCCTCCGCGCGCGGATTCTCCGCCACAAATCTCCGAAATGCGTACGTCCCATTCTCGGATTATTTGCTCCGTTTCATATTTAGCAAATTTCATAGAGTTTTATATATGAAAATGTGTGCAATTTCATGTAGAATAAAACGAAAAATATTTGAAGGTTGTAGCTTTTCTTATTTCCGAAATAATTGCATATAAAAAATATATATATAAAAAAAATTGACTTTGGTCAACTTTAACTTGTCAGATATGGCCAAAAAAACTGCATTTGTAAGCTAATACTCTTACAGTATAGTATTATTCAATCATTTGTCTTCATTTTGAAAGAAATTGGAAGTCTCTAACACAATATTTAGGTTTTATGTGAATTTAAAAAAAAAATATTTGTTTACGCCAGCGCGTTACGAATTCATGCATTATTTTGTGATAATATTTTCTCTGTGTTGCGTTTTATCGTTTTTACAATGTATTATATATCAAAATTATTGCAATTTAGTGTACAATACAACGAAAAAAAATAAAACTCGTTAGCTTTTGAATCCTTTTACCGTTTTTTTTGCACAGCGTGATTTTAATACAATTATGTATGAATTTATTTTTTTTTGCTACCATATATCGCATTATTTACATATGATAATGATATTATTTTTCATTTCTGATGGTTGCATACTACACTTCAGGCAATGACAAAAAGGAGCCACAAATGAACTCTTAGGCTAAGGCCCCACCGAATCCGTCGCGGCGCGTCGCGTGCGTCCAACACGGCTATCCGTCTACAAGCGTGTCCGTCTTCTGCGCTTGTGGCCCAACCAGACAAACGAGTGACGGTTATAAGACGGACAATTCAAACTTCAGCAGTATTTGCCGTTATGAAGGGAGCGAGCGAGGTTTTCCTCTGACTCGGTGCTGTCAACCAAATTAGAGGGGTTCAACAGTAGGAAAATCTGGACGTATGACATAAATTTAGAAGAGGAAAGAGTGGAGAATATGCAAAACTCTTTCATAAGTTACGATAGCGTCCAGACAGTATATATTGTCGGATAACGCCAGCGAAACCTTTTGACTTAATTCACGAGGGCATTATATCTCGACTATCAAAATTTGATACGAATTACAGAAGATCCGTATCAACGTAAGAAACTTGTAGTAGAAGGATTACTGATTTCGAAATTTGTAAAGTTTCACTTTATTCTATTTAATACAAAAATTAAGATACGTAGAATTGTGTGTGAACTGAACACTTTGATACAGGAACTTCTGAAACAAAGATATTTACATAAATGTATCCATTAGAATATAATAAAAAAAAAAAAAAATACTTTAATCCTTTATCATAACCACAAATCATCACATTTGATTTTAACTCAAAGTTGGGCAGGTGGTTCAAAAATTGCAGGTTGTTGTAGTCTACCACAATTTCTTCCTTCATGCTGACCCCAGCTCGGAGACGCACGTCCACGTGCGGCTAAAAACAAAACGTTTTGTTCCTTGTACGTCTAGTCCGGTAACGCACCTGACACAGCACGCTTATTGCGCCGTGTGGGGCCACTCGTGTTTTGAACTATGACAGTTGATCGAAATGCACAAAATGCGTAGCCGTGTTGGACACACGTGACGCGCCGCGACGGATTCGGTGGGGCCTTAGCTTAGTCTTCAAAACTAAGCACGCTGTGATTTTTTTGAAAAAAATTATTTTTTTCCGCTTCCGCGCTCACTCAAAACCGGCTCCTTGGCATTCGGGAGACGTTTTGATTTTTACTGCTTCGGCGTTTTAAGGGTTAAAATGGTGCAAACATTAAGACAATCGCATGAAAAAATTTATGATTTTTCGGAAGAGTTACCTCGCGGACGTAAGAAAAAGTTTTTTTTCATAAATTCACCATAAATCAAAATATTGTGCTAGAGACTTCCAGTTTGTTGCAAAATAAAGGTAAATGATTGACTATTACTAGAATATAAGAGTTTTAGCTTAAATTGCGTTTTTCGACCAATTCGGTAGAGTCAAAGTTGACCGAAGGTTGAAATTTTGGCACATCGTTATTTATATGAAAATATTTCAAAACTGACAAAAGCAAACAATCATGAGTATTATTTTTGTATTCTACATGAAATTGCACACATTTTCATATATAATACTCCATGTAACGGCTAATTAAAAATGGTGCAAAAATTGTCAAAGTGATGAAATAATTTGAGATGTGTCACTGATACTTTTTAGTGAGATAAGAAAAAAAATTCGCGCTTGCGCGCCTGGGTAACGATTGTAAACAAAACTACGTCTTGATCCGTGAGCTCCCAGCATCCCCCAAGGCGTGTGATTCAAAAGTTTTTTTTCCTGGTAGGCCGATTAAGTATTTTTCCGCAAATTTAAATTTAAATTTTTTTTTTATCGACGTACCATACGTCCAATCGGCAACCCGACAGACAATTTATGTCTACGTTTAATATGTCCAATCAGTGTTAAAAGGGTTAATGACCCTGCAGTAAACTCCCCCGGAACAATGCGACCTCCTGACACTACCCTCCTCGACCTCTGGCACGAACAAGGACAATCCTAAAGAAAATTCAATTGTACAGAAGACGACCCATGACAAGACATTGAATGTGGCTATGGAAAGCTCTAGCAGTGGTGAGAGAATCCTATATGTTGATTCTCTTTCCTCAGATTTAATTGTTTTTGCTTTTATGGAAATGTTTGGAAGGTATGGTGAAATTAAAGTCATTAAGTATTGTGAAACTGAAGATTTTGCATTTTGGAGGGTTTGGATTGAGTTTACTACTCATAAGAATGCCATGAATGCTTTCAAGTGTTCATCTAAGGAAAACTTAGTGTGTATTAATTCATAAAATACCCCAGAATATTGAAGTGATTCCTTTTATCCAGCTAGAGTCAGTCTGGAAAACTACAGATGGGAAACGTAAGGTGAGGACATCTCTACCAGCCAGGTGGCTGATTGTTTCAACAAAATCAGACTTTGTAATCTTTTTTTACTTCAGGAAACATTTGAGAACATTGGTAGGAACAATGACCAACTCAGATATTACTAGATTTGGAAAGAAACAGTTTTTTTGGTTCATGCAAAGTCTTATAGACAAGGTCACATGATTTCTAAGCTGAAAAATACTAATATGATTAAAGAGGTCAAACCACACTATAGTTTTAGTTACGCTAAGGAAGTGGTATTCAGTCAAGACCTATATGAACTGTCTGACGAGGAATTGAATTGTTGGAAATGTGTGATGATAAAGTGTGGAAGATTTTCAAGGTTCCAAGGTCTAAAATGATTATTTTCACTTTTAATAATGTTCAAGTTCCTGATTATGTATATGTTGACAAGGAGAGATTTCATGTTAGACCTTTTAAGCATAGATCACTCCAATGCTTCATATGTTTTGGGTATGGTCACTCGTCAAAGTGTGTACTAGAAAAACCAGTTATGTGCTGCCTGCTCATTACAAAAGCATGAAGGCGAATGTTCCAATCCAATATTATGTATAAATTGTAAGGGAAATCATAAAATTGGGGGGGGCAAGGCATTTTTTTTTTTAAGGAATTGGCGAGTCATTTAAAAAAGAAGTGGCAGCCATAGACAAAGCACATGCTGAACATCTAAGTATTGGCCAGGCAAAAAGACTTGTTCCCAAGACCTCAAACATAGTGATGTAGTGAAAATTGGAAAATCGAATGAAAAAAGATCAATCTAGGATTCCAACTTCAAAGCCAAAGAAACTTCAAAGCCAAAGCTTCAGCTATCCCTTCTGAGCTCGAAGTACATTCAGCATCTCCGCCTTCATCTAAGAAGGCTCCTTTGTCCCCTCCCGATGGCCTCCTCTGAGCTTCTGGGAGGTCTCTCGGGCTTCTGATGTAGAAGTCTCACAGGCAGCTTCACTGCCTTATCTGGGTATGTCCCAGAATGACACCTTGTTCATTGCACCTCATAAGGCTCAGGTGCACGCTGCAGAGACGGTGCCTCTTAGAAATAAGAGCCCCGCACTCCTTCATCATAGAGGATTCTGCCCAAGTTCCTCTATGAAAAAAAGACCAAGACCCCCCCACCCCCCCCAGATGCTGAAGCCTTGCCGAGGATGGGGGGCTTAGGGCTCAGCAGCTGAGTTCTGATGCCCGGTGGGAACTACTTTCTCGACACTGCTGCTAAGGCTGCAACTAGGCTTAGGCACATTTCCAACATGGGCGTCCCTGTTTCCGATTTTAAAAGTACCATTCGATTTTATTGTAGAGACCAGTGGCAGGCCCACTGGTCTACTATAGATGATAATCTTAAAGTTGATTAGGCCTTCTGTTCATCCTTGGCCTCATAGCCGGATAGATAGAAGGTCTGAGATAGTTTTAGCTAGATTACGTATTGGCCACACTAAATATACTCATGGGTATCTAATGAGGAGTGGAGCGGTATAGGCAGGTTCCTGGCTGTTCCACCTGTTCAATGTGGATTTGACTGTGGTGCATATTTTGGTGGAGTGCCCTCATTTTGAAAACAAACGTAGAGCTTGTTTGCTGGCAAATAAGACTCTTGCCGATATTTAGGTGAAGGTGCTCATGGCAAGAGCCAAATGCAGAGCAAATAATGACATTTTTAAAAAATAATCTTTTTTATGAATTGTTATTTTCTCTTAATTGTTTTAGGTTTCTTGTTTGGTTTTTATGAATGAATGATTTATATGTTAGATCGGTTGTGTGGGTGTTTGTTTGTGTGACAGTGAATTTTTTTATTCTTAAGATATTTATGTGCTGGATGGCCCCTCGGCTCCGGCGCTTGGCTATGTGCCAAAAATTTTATAATCTAATCTAATCCTTTTCCTTTTACTAAAAACTTTTCATCCTTCTGCTTCTTTCCCCTATAAGTACGGATTTTATGTTGATGACTTTTGGATTGGTTTGGACATGATTTGGACTTGTTCATTGGATTTGATGGATGGTGAGGGATGGTTGGCATGCCTCCTCACCCGTAGAGCTCGAGTACCTAACGATGGTCGAGTGGAGGGGAAAGTTTAGATGTCAAACCCTGCTCTTAGTGTGCTGGGTATGATCTCGACGGAAATCATGACGCCTTAAGCACTGAGGGTGGGGTGTATATCTGGGTGATACCTCTAGGGCAGCCCTGTATGGGATAACACTGTCCTCTAAATGTGGCTCCATGGTGGGTGGGGGGGGCTACCTGGACGAATCATCAATTCTTCGTCTTATGGCGACATTATTTAGACCTTCGGTTGACATCTTAGGCAAGGATAAGAAAAGGAAAAAACTGGTAATTCCTCCATTGTAACTTTGGAGCCTTTTCAAATGACTTCCCTGTTACAAACATTCTGCATGTGAAACCAGTCCCTTTAGACTGGAATTAGGACACAATATTAATGAATTTTTTTGAATTAGGGAACATTAAAGAATTACGGAATAAACTTTGCAACAATTATGGTTTTTTTGAAATCTGGATAATTTTCAACAATGAATCGGAAGCTCAGAGAGCCTTTAAGAGAATTTAGGTCAGATTTCTATGAGTGTTGGACTTGTAGAGGCAGAAGAGGTCCCTAGGTATCTGACATTTATAAACCACCTAATGAAATAAAGATCCTAGTAGAATAAGTTAAATTTCTAGATCACCAGAGCCCAGCTAAGTGGTTAATTATCACTACACAAGGTGAGAGAGGCAACCTCTTCAAGGTGAAAAGGTTGGTAAGCCAGAAGATCGGCAATGTTGAGCCCAGAAGTAACTCGCTTTGGGCGTAATAGTTTTTTAGTTCATACCAAGACCAATGCTCAATCGGTAATGCTCCTAAATTTAAAGCTTGAACTCGAGGGGTATGGTAAAAGAGGTAAAACCTCACTACAATTTTAGTATGCAAAGGGTGTTATCTTTAATGAAGATTTACATGAAATGATGGATGAGGAAATTTTGGAAATGTGTCCAGATGTGGTTTGGAAGGTTTTTAAAGTGCTCCACTCATCGATGCTTATTTTTAACATTTATAAGTTTTCTTTCCTGCCATCTGAAATTATTCTTGACAGTGAAATCATGAAAGTTCGTCCATATAGACCGAGAGTGCTCCAGTGCTTTAAATGTTTTGATTTTGGACACTCCTCTAACGTTTGTACCAGAAATAAACTCTGTGAATCGTGTGGCCAGCCTGAGCACGAGAATGTTCTGGACGGTAATTTGCGTAAACTGTAAGGGTGAACATCGAGCCCGTGATAAGAAATGTAGTGCATTCAAAAAAGAACAAGAGGCATTACTAAAATCTATTGCTGAACACATCAGTGTGGGACAGGCCAAGAAGCTGTTGGGCAGGAAAACCTATTCGGATACCTTGAAGGCACAACAATTGAATACTGCTTCTTCTAGTGCCCCTTCTGGTGGGGCTCCCCGGTGCCCCGCTGGTGGGGTTTTCCACAACCCCCTCTAGTGGGGCTCCCCATCCAGTTGGGACTCCCTGTGTCCCCCCGGGTGGGGCCTCCCATGCCCCCCTGGTGGGGCTTCTCATGCCCCCCCTGGTGAGGCATCCCATGCCCCCCCTGGTGGGGCTTCTCATGCTCCCCTTGTGGGGATTCTCATGCCTCCTGGTGGGGTTTCCCATGTTGCAGAGACCTCTGGTCAAGCCAAGGGACCCTGTTGGTTCAAGGGTTCAAGCCAGATCTCAGTATGATGACGACTTCTCTGTGTCAGGGACATTGCCTGACATTGAGCCCTCACCTGATCCTGACATTACAGTGCACCGTGGAGATGACGGTGAGGAGATGAAGGTCCTCTTTATTCGTCAGAAGAGGACCCTTTCTCCCTCTTCGCCTAATTCACGGTCTTCAAATATCAAAGGAAAAAACAAAAGCAAAACTGAAAGGGCAAGTGAAGGCCCTTCATCAAAAAGATCTGTAACACCTAGATCTAGATCAAGTAGTACTGGTAAAACTGATAAGATCTCTCTCACAGGACACAGATTCCTAAATTGGTAGAAAATTTGAAGATTCCATCCTCTAAATAATGGCTTTCATGCAGTGGGACCATCCGTGGCTGTATACCAAATAGAGAGCAAGTTCAGGTTCTGTTTAGGGAACATGATTTATCTGCAACGTGTCTACAAGAGACAAAGTTGGGAGAGCACACTCCCAACTTGGGTTTTAATTATTCATTTCACAGGTCTCCACCCCTGATAGGTGTACGTGCTCAGGGAGGCACCGGCATCATAGTCCGAAAGTCTGTTAATCACAGGGTTGTTCAATTGAACACTGTGTTGCAGGCTGTGCAGTCAATTTTTTAATTATAAATGGATCACAATTTGTTCTCTACCTTGAT